>NC_066582.1:388143793-388447543 GCF_024323335.1 Lathyrus oleraceus
CTGAGTGAAAAAATTATACTGGTCATGAATTTGATCCTCATTAATACTATTTTTGTATTTTTAAAATTGGAAAGTGTGGGCTTTTTCTATTGGTTGCTAATAATACCTGAGGTCAAATATCTTGTTGACATAATTTTTAATTTAATTTTTAATTTTTCTTTTAATATGCATAACATCAAATTTATTGATAAATTTTAAATATTCCTCCTCCTCCTCATCATCAACAACAACAATCGATATGGGGTGCCTCTCTGAAGGCGATATTATGCTTCTCAAGGTCACGTTCACGGAAGAAGAAGTCAAGGATGCCGTGTGGAGTTGTAATGGGTCAAAAAATGCAGGGTCAAATGGATTCTCGTTCAGTTTTTTTCATAATTATTGGGAGACTGTTAAGAAGGACGTTGTCCGGTTCGTGGAGGATTTTTATTCTAAGCCTTCGTTGACCAAGGCAGCAACAATGGTGTCTTTTCTCAAGCTTGTTCCTAAAGTAGTTAATCCGCAGCAGTTGGTCAATTTTAGACCTATTTGTTTAGTCAGTTCCTTTCAAAGAGTTCAGTCAAAGGTATTAGCATCTCGACTAAAGAATGTAATTGGAAGTCTTATTTCAGTATAGCAAACTGCTTCTGTGGCAGGTAGGTGTATGTCTAATTGGGTTGTATATGTTATGAGATCTTGATTCTTGCGAAACGTTCGAAGAGGGAGTCTATGGTCTTCAAGGTAGATTTTGAAAGAGCCTACGACTGCGTTAGTTGAGATTTCTTAAGATCTCTGTTAAAAAAGTTGAACTTTGGCACTAGGTGGCTCAAGTGGATGGAGGTTCTTGTTTTCAATGGTTCTATGTCGGTTCTTGTCAAGGTAGCGCAACTAAGGACTTTGAGGTGGGTAAAGGGCTTAAGCAAGGAGACCATTTTTCTCTTTTTCTCTTTATCATTTTTATAGAAGGGTTAACATGGCTAATTAAGAAGGTTGTGGAGTTGAGTTTGTTTAAGGGCTTTAGGGTGAATGAAGAAACTTCCTATATCGTGGTTCAATTCACGGATGATACTTTATTTGTACGAGAAGGGAATTGGGATAATCTCTAGTGCGTAAAGGATATTCATAGAGGTTTCGAAATGGTGTCGGGATTAAAGGTTAATTTTTTCAAAAGTAGTATTAGCATAGTCAATTTGAAGGCAGGTTTTCTTGAAGCCACCTTTGTTTTCTTGAATTGTGTGGTCAGTTCTTTACCTTTAAAATTTATGGGTATTATGGTGGGCGATAGTCCAAGGAAAGCTATGTCTTTGAAATCCGTTGTCGAAGTATTAAGGAAAAAGATTAGTTGCTTGGAAAGGGAGAAATTTGTATATTGGTGGTAGAGTGGTTTTGATTAACTTGGTGTTGAATGTTTTGCCGATCTTTACCCTTTTGTTTTACAAGGTTGATGTGTTAATAATTAAGGAAATTATTAAAATCCAATCTAATTTTTTGTGGGGAGGAACTTCTGATCTTAAACACATCCATTGAATTAATTGGAAGATGATTTGTTTGCCAAAAGATAAAGGAGGTTTAAGGATTAAGAACATCGCCTCGTTCAATAAATCCCTTTTGTTAAAGGGGAAGTGGAGATTTATCTCAGAAGAAGGAGAATTATGGAAAGGTATTCTAGAGCACATGTATTTGTCTCGGACGTCTAACTTAGCTTTGGAAGTGTTGAGTAACGGAGGTGAAGGAGGGCGCAAAACTGACTCTATTTGGTGGAGAGATATCAAGTCTTTGGTGTTCGATAAGGAGAAGTCGTTCGATCAGTTTGCGGGGAACATTTGTGGCTCATTGGGAGATGATAGAAGGATCTCTTTTTGGCACTGCAAATAGTTGGAGAATTTAACTCTTGAGGAAGCTTTTCCTAATATGTACAACGTTTTCCCTAATTAAAAGAGCAGTGTGGCTGTTTTGGGATTCTGGCGAGGTTCAGTTTGAAGATGGTCGGTTCCTACTACTTTTCTTCCTCGTGGTTCGGATCTGATGAGGGATCTTTAGGAGCTTGAAACGTTGTTGGCAGATAGAGTGTCAGATGATTTATGTTTGGACAATTTTGATTGGGCTCATGAGGACTCTATTGTTTTTTCTGTTAGTTCTTGTTATGCTCTACTTTTTCAGGTTAGGCATCAATCCATAATTGTAGACGGAATAGTGTCTCAAGCCTTGAAGATATTAGGGAGGTCCAATATACAAACTAATATTCAGCTGTTTTTTTGGAGACTTTTTTTGGGAAGACTAGCAACGAAGGATCAATTGGCGAAGAGAGGTATCATCTTTGGAGGTAACGATATGAATTATGTTTTGTGCTATTGTTCTGTTTAAACGCGTCTTCATCTTTTTTTGGATTGTGCTTGCGCGGATCTTGTGTGGGAGGGAGTGGAGAGGTGGTTGGGATTGGAATTGGGTAGTACCTAAAGTTGCATAACTTCTTTTGTAAGTTTCGATATATCGTTGAGAATGGAGGTAGGAAACGAGTTTGGTATCATCATTTGGTCGTATGTAGTGTGAGTTATTTGGAGGGGTAGAAACAATATTATTTTCAATAACATCGATTTTAATGTAGAGGAGTCAATAAACTTGATTAAATACCTGACTTGGAGATGGTTTTGTTTAGATTTTAGTTCCTCAATCTCCTATGCTTTTTACGTCTGGTATACTTATTCGATTAGTTGTTTAAAGCAGTTGTAACATTCTCACTGTTGTCTTTTGTAAGGGTTTTGAGTACCCCTTGTGCTCTTTTGTAAATTCCATTGCCTATAAAAAATCAATAGAATCGTGAAACATTAAATATCAACAACAACATTAAAATCAATAGAATTGTTAAACATTAAATCTCAACAAAACAAACAACAACAACAACAATAATAAATAAACAAAATCAATAGAATCGTTAAACATTAAATAACAACAACATTAAACATGTTACTTGACACAACAACAACAACAATTAACATTGATAAGTTACATCCATACTTTCTAACTAATATTAAACATTTTAAACAAGAAATTGAAAGAGAAGGAATTACATTAAGAAACCAAACTTGTAGCATTTTCCTGCTCTTACAACCCATCCTTGAGAATGGTGTTGTACTTCATACAACTGCTTTCATTATCACTATTTTCATTATGTTAAGCGTTCATTTCAACACTTTGCATCCAAGATGGTTCATTGTAGTATTCACGTTTTGATTGGATCGTGAGAATTTCACACAGATCATTGATGTTTCATATGGATTGATGAGTTAGCAATATCTTGACCGTTGTTAACTTATAAATGGACGTCAAATATTCACTATTTAATATTTTTGTGAAATTCACTACTAAAATAATATATTTTATGAAAAAACTTTAATCTTAACTAATAATAATCAAGGCATAAATCATGGGTGCACCACCACTACGCCAAAAAATGTTTTTAATAGCGCTTTTTTGGCATTCAATAGTGCTTTTAAGGCTATTAAAGTTCCTGTTATTATAGATTGTTCAACTATGATAGCATTTTGAAAGTCCTAATAAAAATACTTTCTTTAATAGCACTTCTCTTAAGCGCTGTCGAAGCCTATATTACACTAACACGTGTTTATGGAACATTAATTAATAGCACTTTTCTAAAAGAGCTATTATAAATACACTCTTTAATAGCTTTTTTTAAAAAAGCGCTATCTTAAGACCTTTAAATATTTTAAATATTACAAAAAGGTTTTTATCGATTATGAAAAGTATTAGTTTTTAAAAGAATAGTTTCTTTTGTTATAAAAATGATAATATATATATATATATATATATATATATATATATATATATATATATATATATATATATATATATATATATATATATATATATATATATATATATATATATATATATATATATATATATGTTATTCAACTTATTCATTATAAAAGAACATAACAACCAAATACAACTCAAATATTAATAACAATTACGGAAAGTACATCATCATAAAAGAAAAATTCATCATGTATTATTCATTAAAACATACCAACATACAAGATAATTCTAAGTATAAGTCCTACCAACAAAATTTAACAAATTCCTAATCAAAGAGAGATGGACGGATTTCAAACCACATTTAGTCGGATAAATACTGAAGTAAATTGCCACGCATAAAAAATCAAGAGACTACTAAAGCAAAAGTAAATCCGAAAGATCAAAAATAAACTCTACTTTAATCATACTAGTAACACATCCAAATATAATGTCAGTTAGTATATAACAATGTCATTCTTCGCAAATTTGTATATATGTTAATAAAACCAAGCATGGTGCCAGTTTAAGAACTTGGTACGACTTAATCATGCATAGATCTTAATTTCCAATAACTATGAATATATAACTGAACTATTTATAAAGTATGGCACATAGAGGAGACACTAAATGGATATTTTGTTAAATATGTATTTACTAGAGACAATGTTCTACTATCCTGTATTCAACTAAAACCCAAAAAATATCCATGAATATTGCAAAAAATAAAAGAAACTAGTTACGTGAACTACAATAATATCATGATATATTGTAGAAAATTAAAAAAAATAAATTAAAATGATGATGAGACGATACCCAAGTACACGAAAATGTATTTCTTCTAACCATATGACTAATTAATCCAAAGCAACATACTCACACCAAAGCAACATCAAATCACACAAATCCATTATGTTTAACATTTTAGGTTCCAATCACATGACTAATTAATCAATTATAATTAATCTTGTTTCTTTGTCTAGCAGTAAAATTAAAAAAAAATAATAACAATGACAACTTATATTTTTATTTCTTTTTAATGATTTATTTCATTTTATAGTGGCGCGTCTTCTTTCATATTTTATTTTTTAAATAAACTACATATATATGATAAAATTATTATCTTAACCCATGAATTCACACTGCCTCCGGAGACAATATCTAACACATGTCTCATAACATAATATCCACACGAAAAATTGTCGAGTTGTTTATGCACAAAAGAACAAGTAATACATTAGAGATAATAAAAGAATGCCAAAAAGTAAAAGTAATATTTACTTTTGAGAAAATGAATTTTGACTTTCACTAAGTATATCACGTTTCACAAAATTGCATCCCTCCATATCTCTACACGTCGGTTAAAATTAAACATGAATAAAAATTATTCAAAACTTAAGGTAAAATTTGAGTATTACAAATAATACCACTTACCTTCTCAAAATTTTATACATATCTTCGTTAAGTTTATAGTGTAAATAGCAAAACATAACTACAATATTTTGCTTCAGACATATAATAACTAGTTGCCAATGGTTCCTGCATAAACATTCAAAATAATTAATAATGTGTATAAAGTTGATTTATAAATGAAAATACAAACTAATATATAATTACACATGATGAAACTAACCCATGTAACATTCTTTATTCTCATCAACCAACTTATTTTATATGTACATCTTCATAGTGTTTGTTGTCTGCCATACCTTGAAATGCAATGTTCAATGGATCTAAAAAATAATATTTTCTTAATTTCCTTTCAACACACATATCATGCAAGAATCTAATTAAAAGTTAATGCAAAAGTCAAATCTTTATGTTAAAGTATGAGAACAAAGAATATAAATTGAAAACAACGGAAATATTATACTTACGAGCACCATAATTGTAGTATGGGTATCTACACCCAATCATCTTCCTTCAAAAATTCCACAAGACAACTCTTATGAAGTATAAAAGGTTGTTATATTTCATGTTTTAATTTAAAATCGCAGATGTCTGGAATATCCTCTGTCATCCTTGATAGTCTCAGAGTGTTATCTAGTCGAGGTGGTGTGGTGTTAATATTGTGTTGCGGGGCAGAATAATTATCTTTTGTGCCTGCACCACCCATAACAACTTTTTCAAATACTTCCATAGGGAAGTCCAACTGATCTAAAATTGGATGGTTGAATACACCCATTGATTTCAATTGCTGCATCATAAAAATAACCAAAATATAATACAAAAACTAAAATATACATACAATAACAACAACATACAACACAAACTTTTTAACTTATACTTATACCTCCATTACATCGTGGGTATACCTCTCCCACACTTCTACGGACAACTTCTCTCGCTCTCCTCAGCCAACTTCTCTCTTTCGTCTTTGACCATCCCCCACACCTCATGCATCATCCTCTCCAGATTCACCCTTCCACGTTCCTCCCGAGTCCACTTCTACATTGCTTCCTGAGTCCACTTCTCCCGCTCCTGCTCTAATACCTCCCCGAACTTTTCTACAACTGTGTCTTGAATTTCTCTTTTAAGATTTACTTCGTTAATTTATTGTGATGGTCCAAAATGTAACTGCAAGACGACACATCTTCTAATACCACGAATATGCCCAGAATGCTCCTCGATTCCAATCGCTTCTTCCAAGATGGCATGACGATCTCGTCGAACGAAGATACCAACTTTGAATTGTTCAACATGTACATCTTACAACGGATATAAAATTTCATCTTACCAAATTAAATTAACTAAAATAAGTAATGTTGAAAAAAGTATCTACTTACAATCTTTTCAGCCACTTCATGAGTAGCCTCTGATGTGAACGAGTCATCTGGTCTTTAACGTGTCCACTTCCATTTCTCATGGCGTGATGGTGGATATGGACTATGATCAAATATTCTAGAAGGATATCCCAGTTCTAGTTCCCTTTGTTTTCTTTTTTCATTAATCATTTTCTGTTCAAGTTTATCATATCCTCAGCATAACAATCTATGTGGATCGATATTTCTAGATATACTCTCCTTTCCTTTTTGTCTCTTAGCTATGAATTCAGGAGTGGTGCGAGACATTTTAAACTCCTCACATACTTTCTTATCAATAAATAAATACTTCACATATTGAGGCTTTGATCATCACTTGGATGTTTAATACAATCATATGTGAGTTGTGTCTTAAAGCCCCTCCAAAGCTCACCAGCATATCCACGCCATTTATTTTTTAGCATTTTATCATCTAAAATAACAAACAATGCCTATGTTTACATGAAAGAGTTGATATTAGTATTAAACCAAAAATTAAATGGTCATCTATACTTCTAAAAAAAAATCATATAATTCATAATAAATACCGTAATATCGGCCCATGTGTTATCTTTCAAATCACCGTCAATATCCTGCCAATTATAAAATAATCACTTTGATTATACCTTGTAACGCTAAGTAACCTCTAAATCACCAGCATGTTCACCATAAGCCTTACAGATTCTTACATCAAAATTAACCGAGAAGCGAACACAACTTTCGTGGGCTTTTTCACCTTGGTCAACATCATGGCACCTCTAGTTTTTCTTTTACTTTTTGTATTAATAAAGGTTGTATAAGAGGTACTTGTCGAATCGCTCATGTCTATATGTAAATTAAGAAAAATATCAACATATTGCAGGAAATAATTTACAAAAACATTGCATGAACATGATAAAGTGACTTATAAGTGACAAACATATTGCATTGACATTATTAAAGATGAAAACAACAACTTATAATGATTCATTTCAAGAATAACAACATATATGGATAATACAATAAACAGAGAAATAAATTAAGGAAATTACGTTGAAATTGAGATAAAAATAGTAGTAATAATAATAAGCAAGTGAAGAAAGAAGAAGTGGTTTTAGTTTGTTCTACAACTCCTTCATGATAGAAAGGGTTATGGGGAACTATTTTTAGTGTACCTCCTTTTTCTTCTTTATTATAAAACACAAGCAACTCAAGACAAGACATCCTCCAAAGTAAAGAAAAAATATTGATAGAAAGCATAACATTCTCTTAGGTATTACCATTTATATGAACATTTCTAAAACTAACACCATTTCAGTTAGTATGTAACACAATTTCTAACAACATTTCTATGAACATTTATAAAACTAACGTCATTTATATGAACAATTCTAAAACTAACACCATCTTAGTGGTGAGTTACATACCTCAAACGTGATGACGAAGCTTCAACGAGTTGATGTTGGTAGAGTTGATATTTGAAGTGTTGATATTGAAAAAAGATGATGGAATCTCGGTTTTGATGAAAATCAACTAAGGTTTTTGTTAAGAGAATGAAGATGAAACGTGATGGGTAAATGAAAAGTTAGAGTCTATTTCTGTGAAGTATTCATGTAAAAGAACAAACACGTCATTTTTAGGTAAAACCGAGGGAATAAAACAATTAAAAAAATAGAAAAGCATCATATCCTGGGAATTCATGTAAAGATATCAATCAGTTTTTAGGAAAAACTGAGGACTAGATTATTTAATAATTAAAAAATAAAAATAAAAATAAATAAATAAATAAAAAAGGAGTTTGAACATAATAATTTAAAAATATTGATGCAAAAGATATTATCCCTCGGTTGACTAAGAAATCGAGGGAATATACAAGTTAAAAATGAAAAAATAAAAATAGTAGGAAAAAAAGACATTTGAAAATATTAAATAAATAAATAAATAAAAAGGAAAAAGGAATTTTGCCAAGTGAGAAATCAAAAATTAAAAACATAAAATGAAGTACCTTATAGTTATATCTCCATGGTTTTATGAGAAACTGAGGATATATATATATATATATATATATATATATATATATATATATATATATATATATATATATATATATATATATATATATATATATATATATATATATATATATATATATATATATATATATATATATATATATATATATATATATATATATATATTAAATTAAACATGGCGCTCATGGGACATAGACATTGGTTTTTGGTTGGTCGAGGTGAGAATTTTTTCATGAAATGTATTATCATTTATAGTAGTGACTATTCTGGGAATTTTTCACGTAATTGCGCATTCGTTCTACTCAAAGGGAATAATGCTATCAACCCATTCTGAGTGTTTCTTGATCGCACTGTAGTAGATGATATACAATATACACTGTAAGACGATCACCGTAAGACACGTCCATTGGATGCCATAGCTTTCTATTCCGGATGATTAGCTTGCGATTGACGTCTATTGTATCCACATGTTCTTAAATGAGTCATGCTCCAGTTTGGGTTTGAACATGGTATTCTAAGAGATCCTTTATGCCTACTCATCCCACTTTCGTACGCAGAGATGTTGATGCGATGTCTGATGATTCCTATAATCATCTAGTACTATAGGAAGTTCGGAGTGTGTCAGCTCCTCGGTCATTGAGTAGCATTCAATGGTATGTCAGAGTGTCACATCCTTGCATGACACTAGATACTCAGAGAGATCCACCTAGACTAACTCATCAGGAGATATTAGAGAGGGAACAGACTAGGGCAACTCATGTTGTTGACGTGATACTTGCATGTCAGGGTATAATGACTACTCCGCGAACGGGTATAGAGAGATGCGAGTTTTCGGAAGTCACTCATGTGATTCATGTTGGTGTAAGCCCTAGAGGCCAATACTTTTGGTACTTGTATCAAATTATTTAAAGGCTTTTTCTTTATTACGTTTGTTTAATAAAGTCCCTAGAATAGCTAGTCCGTTTAATGCATCAAATGTGGTTTGATCATGAGATCACATTAAACATAAGGACACTATTCTTAAAGTATCCGTAGTCGAGCTTTATTGTGAAGTGGGATAATATTAAAGCATTAAGACTATTATGTATATAGATTGATGATCACATCTCATGGATCATGGATAAGGAGTTATCAAGTCTTAAACATAGGTATGAATGTTAAGAGTAATATTTATACTGGATTGACCCGCTATGAGAATACTATATAGAATGTTATGCAAAGTGTCATAAGTTATTCTCATGATGATAGTGGTGTATACCACCCTTCGACCTGAAACCACTATGGACCCTAGATGATAGTGGTGTAAAACGAGTTTCTTCTGTAATGTAATGTTATGAAGAAAGAGAAGAAGACAATGTTATGAAGGAAGAGAAAAATTCAATATCAAAGGAGGACAACCTTGAAGATCTTGCTTGGAGAAGCTTAGATCGTTATTAGGTTAGCTTAGGTTCTCTCATTGGCTTGGGATAACAATTGTGCTAGGGGCCATAACTATTTCATTATGTATGTTGATGCATGTGTATGTATGTTGATGCATGTGAATATATGTTGATGCATGTGAGAGACGATTTATATGATAAATAAGTCGGTGAGATCAGAATAATTGCAATTCCCTCAAACAAAATATTAAGTTTATGCTTTCCCGTATACATCCAGGATTTTAATCTGTATATTGACGGCTTCCTCAAGTCTTAGGATACAAGCTTCGTATTCGGCTTCATTGTTGGTGCAGGGAAAAGTTATTCTGGCACCAAATGGCATATGAACCCCCTTCCGGTGTGATTAACACTACACCAACTCCGCGACCATTGACGTGGACCGCCCCATCAAACATCATAACCCATTTGGATTCAGGGTCAGGCCCCTCCTCCAGGAGTGGTTCCTCTCAATCTTTCGATTTAAGAAACATGATGTCCTCATCAGGAAAGTCAAACCTCATAGGTTGGTAATCATCAATCGGTTGCTCTGCAAGATAGTCTGACAAGACACTTCCCTTGATGGCTTTTTGTGAAGTGTATTGGATGTCATACTCTGTCAGTATCATTTGTCACCTAGTAACCTTTCCGGTAAGTGCTGGCTTTTCAAAAATATACTTGACTGGATCCATTTTTGATATCAATAGAGTCGTGTGAGTCAACATATACTGTCTTAGTCGGCGAGCAGCCCATGCTAAAGCGCGGCAAGTTTTCTCGAGCAATGAGTATCTTTGTTCACAGTCGGTAAACTTTTGCTAAGGTAGTATATTGCATGCTCTTTTCGACCTGACTCGTCATGCTGACCGAGCACACAACCCATTGACCTTTTTAACACAGTCAAGTACATGATCAACGGTCTTTCCTCTCGGCCTGTAGACTTGCCCCGATCTTGATCTCTTTCTTGTCGTCTGCGGTAGCGATGTTGACGGTCTCAATCACCTCCTGATAAGGTGTAATAGCTCGGTCCTCCTGTTTCAACAATTTGGCTAACCCTTCAGGCAATTCACAATCTTCCTCAACCCCTTCTTCGGCTTAATAGATAGGATTGTCGAAGTCATACTTGGCCATAGCAGTGTCGTTAGTAGTGAGATCCGGGTGGTCAGCTCTGCATGATGGAGGATCATGCTTTACCTTAGAATGAGAGATTTTTTTTTTGGAAAGAAAGAAAAAACGAAAAAAGAAACATTGCCATTTTTTTTGTAAAAGTAAAAAAAAACTGAAAGAAAGAGAACACAAAATTGTTTGCAAAAGCCGTCCTTTATTGATGATAAAAATAATTGCGAAATGTAACTAAATGGATGGCCCTACAAATGAGCCGTTACACCTTGGGCAAAGTGTAAGACTTTATTATGCATGTAATAAACGAAAACAATAAAATCACTCTTTCAGTAGAGTAACCCGGACGGTTTTTCCAAACGACCAATTGTCGAGCTTTTCTCCCGGGACACACGGGCGAATCCAGCTATCTAAGTCACAGTCGCTGTCAGCCTTGTCTTCATCTGCAACATTGACGATGTGGGGAGAAACCAAACCACCGCTGGAGAGAGTACCGGTTTCATTCTTCCGAGATCCCGGAGCATACCCCAATCCAAACTTGTCTTCTTTGATGACTGGCTCCACAAATTTGCCCCAGCCTTGGGCATTACCAGCTTTAACCACTTCGACAACTTGCTTGTATGAAGAGATAGAAGTCTCGACCTTCTCAAACTCAGGTGAAAAGACAGCTTCGGGGACGACCTCATTGATGTTTATGGCTTCGAAGTCCTGACACAGCATCTCGTGCATCTCGCCGTCCATCTCTACATACTTAAATGTAGATAGGTTGCTAACAAAAATATCCTCTTCACCACAGACAGTGACGACCTGACCTTCTAGTTCATATTTGAGCTTCTGGTGGAGGGTAGAAGTAACAGCACCGGCAACATGAATCCAAGGCCGACCTAGCAGACAGCTATAGGCAGGCTGGATATCCATCACATAAAAGGTACTCTTGAATACCTGCGGTCCAATCTTAACTGGCAACTCAACTTCGCCAAAGACAGCTCTCTTAGAGCCATCAAAATCCCTCACAACTAAGTTACTTGGCCTCAGGATGGTGTCATCGCAATCCAACTTCATTAAGGCTTTCTTTGGAAGAACATTTAGAGAAGAGCCTGTATCAACCAAAACATGGGAAAGCACCACCCCTTTGCACTCCATTGTGATATGCAAGGCTTTGTTGTGATTCCTGCCCTCAGATGTCAGGTCATTATCGGTGAAACCTAGCCCCCGGCTAGCGTTTACATTGGAAACTACCGACTCCAGCTGGTTAACAGTTATCTCTGGTGGAACATAGGCCATATCCAGTACTTTCAACAAGGCTGCTCTGTGTGCCTCAGAGCACATCAATAGTGAGAGAATGGAGATCTTTGAGGGTGTCTGATTTAGCTGGTCGACTACCTTGTAGTCACTTTTCTTGATAATCCTCATAAACTCATCCACTTCCTTCTCGAATGCGGTCTTAGGAGGATCTTCCTCAGTAGTAACCTCTTCGGCGGCCATCTGTTTCCCTTTAGCCTTGGCAGCTGCCTCGGCTTCAGTATTCGCGCGTAATGTTGATGGTGCAAATAGGCGTCCACTGCGAGTGAAACCACCAACCCCTCCAACATTGTCTACAGCGGAGCTACCAATGTCAATGTCTTCTTCGTTAACTTTCTACCCCTGGCAGTAGATATTAGCCCCATAGTGCCATGGGATAACACTGTCTTTCTCATACGGAACGGGTCCTGGTATTGTGATGGTGATCGGACCAACCAAAGTCGGTTGAGGGCTGTCAGAGTAAATTGCAACTGGTGGTGAACTTTCGATGTTCACTGCTGCTGGTTCTGTACTTTCTGGAAAATATATTGTTGTCGGAGTGAGTGTCTCGGGAACATATATTTCTTCAGGAGTGAAATAAAACGTCACCGTCGATACATCATTCTTCACTGGACGGGCCTGATCGAACTGAAGACAACCTTCATCTATCAGTTGCTGAATACCCCTTCTCAAACTGTCACATCCGTTTTCGGCAGCTTGACAATTTCTGCATTCTTCCCCACTGCCCGGGAAAATCTGTCCTTTCAGAAGTCGGTCTTTAACCACCGATAGCGAAGTCTTCACCTTAGTCACATCAGAAACCAAATTCAAAGTTTCCCCACTATCAACAGCATTAATCCTCTGCCCGCCGTGAGCCGGCATCGGGTTCTGGATAACATTAGGCACCAGAGCAAAATTGATAGCCTGGGCATCTCTCAAATCTTGTACCTTTAACTGGAGAGCCTTGCAATTATATGTAGTATGGTCAGGTGCGTTGGAGTGAAAAGCACATCTGGCGTTGACATCATAACCTCTAGGCAAATTATTGGGATCGATTGGTGGGGCCAGAGTTCTCAACGTAACCAGATTCATGTCAATCAGCTTGGGAAGTAATACTGAATAAGGCATTGGGATTGGCTCGATGACCCGGTCCGTCTGCCTTGGACGTTGTTGATAGTGTCTCCGCTGACCCGGATTACCTCCTTGTTGTTGATTGTTGTACCTGGGTTGTTGTTGCGGATGATATTGCGGTTGAGGAACAGGTGTTGGAATAGTGACTGCGGCCACTTGATCTTGATAATAATTAGGGCGTCCTCTACCCTTGCCTCTGCCGGCATACACAACGCTTGCCTCGCCTTCTTTTCTTCGCTGACCGTTACCAGCAAACAGTCTCTTGGGACCTGATGAGTTGGAAGCACTATTGTCTTGAATTCGGCCCATCTTCAACAGACTCTCGATTCTTTCTCCAGCAATTACTATCTCTGCAAAGCTGATTGACGGGCAAGCAGCCAATCTCTCAATATAATTGCCTTGAAGAGTGTTCATGAACATGTCCGCCATCTCCCTTTCAGACATAGGGGGTTGGACGGACGCAGCAATCTGTCTCCAACGCTGAGCATACTCTCTAAAGGTTTCCTTGGCAGTCTGAGACATACCTTGCAACAAGGTCCGATTTGGAGCCATGTCCAAGTTGTATTGATATTGCTTGACAAAAGCCTCTGCCAAGTCTTTCCAGCTCTTGATGGTAGTACGAGACAAATGAGAATACCATTCACGAGAAGCTCCAGTTAGGTTGTCTTCAAAATAGTACATCCACAACTTTTCATCTTCCGTGTGAGCTCCCAACCTTCCCAGATAAGATTGGAGATGAGCGCGTGGGCAAGAAGCCCCGTTGTATTTCTCAAAAGTAGGGGGTTTGAACTTGTGAGGAATCCTTACTCCCTGAACCAGACCAAGATTTGTGACATCAAAGCCTAAGGAATTTTGAGACTCCAAGATTTGAGCTTCTCAGCAAGCTCATCCATACGGCGAGTGGTCTCGAGGGCCTCGTCGTGCAAAAAAAATTGATCATACTGATAATCTTCAGTAACGGGGCGCCCGTTAATCAGAATTCCTTGAATCACATTGTACCTTCCGCCAATACCATTTCCAACATTCCCTGTGTTGCCAACATTACCCGGGTTTCCATCAGCATTTATGTTACCCGCGTTACCAGTGTTCACAGGGTTATCAACGTTCCCAGGGTTACCAGGGTTTCCCTCAGCATTTGGTATCTCCACCTCCGGATCGGGTCTCGGTTGCTCAACCAATTCCCTCAGCTTTTCCTGGCCTTCTGCCATACCAGTCATCAATGTCATGAACTGATCCATCCTTTCACACATATCAGCCAGCTCTTTCTGTACTTGGTCCATCGCTAGCTGTGGACGATTTTCCTTTGTCGGGTACCTGTGGACTCGCTTGGGACCAATAAATGCCTGATACATGGAACAAACATTAGACACTGCGGTGACACCTGCAAAACAGACAAGGGTTAACATGCATGGTATGCGATGCACTGCTTGTTCAGTTTTAAGGCACCCCCGTTTTAAAAGGGAATACCCTGCAAATGAATAAGCATGAGATGTTGGATGCAAATATGCAGATGATGTTATGCAATGCAAAGGCATGTCAATCAGAATTGATGGATCCGCTTGAACATCTGTCAGGTTGCACTTCCTAGAGAGAAATTCACTGAGGAATATAATACAAGACCAAAACTCTGCTCCAGAAAACCGGGTTGGTTGGAGGTTAAGGTTTCCTGAATTTAGCCTGCCCCTCACTGGTAGGTTCTAAGAACAGAAGTTCGTCAGCTTCAGCCCTTCAGTCGCGAATAATACGTTTACCACTAAAGGTTTGGCATTATTATGGGACAAAAGACCTCCACTGACTCCCCTCAACAGGACATCCTAATAGCAAGTTCCCAGTCTCGGGATCCTCGGATTGAGCAGCGAGAATGCGCCCACCAGAGCTAACATAATCACGTCTCGGAGAAGAGGCCTCGACTGAGTTCTCGGGAAATGGTCACCAGAGTCGACGATTTCTAGAGGAACATCCTGCCGTTACGGAACACCCGTAATCATAATATATCCAGAAGAAACCTCGTCTGGGTGTGGTTCTTCACGAACGACTTAACGTAGCAACACGCCACGCAAGCCTCATGATTATCCACTCTAAAACCTGTGTGTACACTCAAGCCTGGGTAATGGCCTTATCTCTCATAGAACACCCCATCCCAACAAACAAACAAACAGATCCAACAAATACAACAGATGCATGCAAGCAGGTAAGCAAATAAAGGTACAAAAGCATGAACACCCAATAAACAAGAAATCACACAAGCTAGGAGGGACTCGCTTAGGGAAGATGGACCAGCAAGAGGTCAACTTCTTTCAATCCCCAGCAGAGTCGCCAGCTGTCGCAACCTGAAAAGTACAGTGCGCGAAAAAACAACCGGCGAAAAAAAATGACAGAAGAGTCGCCACTGTGCGTTATTCATCCCAAAGGAGGGAAAGGAAACGCTCGAAGTAAACCTGAAAAAGGAAAGGACAAGACGGGGTCTTGCAACCAAATCTTGGGTTCGGGAGTCGGTTATGCGAAGGGAAGGTATTAGCACCCCTACGCATCCGTAGTACTCTACGGGATCCACTTTTGTAGTTCTTGTCTAAAGGGTGTGGGTTTATCTAATGTGTTATTTACTAAAAAAAGGGGTTAAATGAAAATGACTCGCGCGGATGTCGCATCCACTGCATACGTATCTCATCTGAATATGAGAATCAAAGTCTTCGTAGCTCGGCTGACCTATGGGTTGGGGGGTATGTGTGCTCGCTAAGACATCGCGTCTTATGCCTACGTATCTCATCTGGAATGAGAATCAGAGCAAGCCGTAGTTCGGCTAACTACGGGGTTATGGATTGGGTTTTGGACGAACGACGTCACTACGCAATCTACCGGATGCTCGACCTTTGGAGACTTACTCGCCTGTAGTAGAAGGAGTTAACGTGTTGCTTTGGGTTTTAGGGTTTGGGATGCTCAAGGGCAAAAAGGCAGTCCTTGACGAAGGAACCGCGCTACCTGCAGGGATACGAACACATACAAAACAAACATGTATAAAGTAAACATGCCAACAAGGGGATCAAAAGTAAATAAACAAAAGAAAACAAATGCCTCCTATCGAGGTTTTCCAGCCAAGAAAGCGATAAAATGCGGAAAAGAGGTAAAAGTACCACACAGATAAAGATCCGAAGTAACAGCAGCTAAAGGAGTAAGAAACCCAGGGATCTCCCAAGCTAATGTCATCAAAGAAAGGTGAGTCAGTACAGGTAATCGGAATGAACCTCCAGGGGGTATCCCACAAATAAAGTAGGAAAACCACGCAAACCATCTCTGCAAGAGTCTGTGAGCCCTCCCAAAAACTCAACAAAAGGGTTAGTGAAACACGATAAGCATTTTTTTCATGGATAACAGTATGGTTTCAGAAACCTCGAACCCTGTGGCATACACTCAAAAATTAAACGGTTAAACATTCAAGGCATTGTTTATACATTCATATACATATTAAACCCATGGGCGAAAAACCTAATGAAATTCATCCATCATACCTCATACATTCAGATGATCCAAATTAAGAGCATAAAGGTAATGGGAATAAGGGCAAACCTGATTGGAGAGATCGGTTGAAATCAAATGGCACGGCTGGGTTTGCAAGGCAATGTTAGGGTTTGCGTGAGATGAAAGTGTGTGAGTCAGATTGAATTTTTCAGAGCTGCCTGGGGGTTGCTCTGAGTTCTCTGTCAGGTTTCTCTCCAGGTTTTGTCCAGGGTTTTGTTCCAAGGAAACCTCAGAGTGTTTTTGCTTCTCTCTCTTTTTCTGTCTGATCTCCCTCTTTTATAACCTGGTTTTCATGGCTTTGTGGGCTCAAATGAGAGAGGTCCAAGTCCAAGTTTTTTCTATTATAATTTATTTATTTTTTTATTATTATTTTTATTTATTTATTTATTTTTTTATTTTAAATAAAGTTTCTTGGATCTAATTCTGATTGACATGATGAAATGCAATATGAAATGCTAAATGAATGCATGAATGAGGAAGGCAAATTTTAGGGTGTTACATAGACGTCAACGGACGAATAGGAAGAGCTCAACAAGACATCAACGGATGAATGGGAGAAAGAGAAACCACGACTAGACATCGAAAGACGATGAATAGGAAGAGGAACCACGACTAGACGTCAACAGACGAATAGGAAGAGCTCAACCAGACATCAACGGATGAATGGGAGAAAGAAGCCACGACTAGACATCGAAAGACGATGAATAGGAAGAGAAACTACGACTAGACGTCAGCGGACGAATAGGAATAAAGAGAAACCACGACTAGACGTCAACGGATGAATAGGAAAAGCTCAAACAGACATCAGCGGATGAATGGGAGAAAGAGAAACCACGACTAGACATCGAAAGACGATGAATAGGAAGAGAAACCACGACTAGACATCAGCGGACGAATAGGAATAGAGAGAAACCACGACTAGATATCGAAAGATGATGAATAGGAAGAGAAACCACGACTAGACGTCAACGGACGAATAGGAAAAGCTCGACCAGACATCAACGGATGAATGGGAGAAAGGAACCACGACTAGACATCGAAAGACGATGAGTAGGAAGAGAAACCACGACTAGACGTCAACGGACGAATAGGAATAAAGAGAAACCACGACTAGACGTCAACGGACGAATGGGAATAAGGAGAAACCACGACTAGACGTCAACGAACGAATAGAAAAAGAAACCACGACTAGACGCCAAAGGACGAATAGAAAGGACTCAATCAGACATCAACGGATGAATGTGAGAAAGAAACCACGACTAGACGTCAACGGACGAATAGGAAGAGCTCAACCAGACATCAACGGATGAATGGGAGAAAGAAACCACGACTAGACATCGAAAGACGATGAATAGGAATAAGGAGAAACCACGACTAGACGTCAACGGACGAATAGGAAGAGAAACCACGACTAGACGCCAAAGGACGAATAGGAAGGACTCAACCAGACATCAACGGATGAATGGGAGAAAGAAACCACGACTAGACATCGAAAGACGATGAATAGGAAGAGAAACCACGACTAGACGTCAACGGACGAATAGGAAAAGCTCGACCAGACATCAACAGATGAATGGGAAAAAGAAACCACGACTAGACATCGAAAGACAATGAATAGGAAGAGAAACCACGACTAGACGTCAACGGACGAATAGGAAAAGCTCGACCAGACATCAACGAATGAATGGGAGAAAGAGAAACCACGACTAGACATCAACGGACGAATAGGAATAAGGAGAAACCACGACTAGACGTCAACGGACGAATAGGAAGAGAAACCACGACTAGACGCCAAAGGACGAATAGGAAGGACTCAACCAGACATCAACGGATGAATGGGAGAAAGAAACCACGACTAGACATCGAAAGACGATGAATAGGAAGAGAAACCACGACTAGACGTCAACGGACGAATAGGAAAAGCTCGACCAGACATCAACGGATGAATGGGAATAAGGAGAAACCACGACTAGACGTCAACGGACGAATAGGAAGAGAAACCACGACTAGACGCCAAAGGACGAATAGGAAGAAAGAGAAACCACGACTAAACGTCAACGGACGAATAGGAAAAGCTTGACCAGACATCAACGGATGAATGGGAGAAAGAGAAACCACGACTAAACGTCAACGGACAAATAGGAAAAGATCGATGTTACGGACATCGAACGATGATGTCTACTGACACCAAAAAAGGAAAGTCCCACACGGGGATCAACACAACACTCACGGGTATCGCAAGGATGACATCTACATACGTCAGGACAAGGCCACACACTTGTCGGGGACTACTCTGGGGAGTCAAGCTTTTCCTTTCGCTGACGGGTGAGGAAATAAACCTCTCTGGGGATTACCAATCCTGAATGCTGTCAGGAGCCATCGCTGCAAATATGCCATGCGGATTGTTGAACAATGATCCGTCTCTGCTGGGGAACTGGTCCAATTAGGTTTGACACATGTATGCATATGTTTGAATTTTTCTATGGCGTAATGCTCCATATTGAATGGAAATGCTACTCTATTTGAGGATGCAATGATTACTACATGCAAGATGCAAATGAAGAAAACTCCTGCTGGGGAGCAAATGATCGCTTCGCTGAGCATACAATTCTAATTTGGTCCTCCAACTCTGTGGGGAGACGCACTGCTGGGGGCGCTTTGCTGATCTGACACTCTGGTGACGGCAGAGAAACCAAGTCAACTAGGGAGCCTCTGGCTAGGGCACACACCAACCTCGAACGTGCTGGGGAATAGCACTGCTGCTGGAGAAAGGATAAATCCCACCGGGGACAACTTTCACTGAACTCAATCCGCTTGGAGACTCTGCTAGGGGAAACAACCAATGCTCGCCTTCATTCGGAATACCTACCAATCCACGGGCAGAATTAACCCTACTGGGGAAAATTTTCACCAAACCCGATCCGCTTGGGGACTTCACTGGGGAAAACCATCAACGCAAACCTCTACTGAGAATACTACCCACTTCAGACATGCTGGGGAAAACATTCATAACTACTGTGGATTACAATACTTCAGACCCGACTGCTGAGGAACAAACTACCCACCGACACCTCTGCTGAGGAAACGGCAACCTTCAGACTCAGTGGGGACTAACAGTCTTCAGACCTGCTAGGGAAAGATCAACTTTCAGGCTTGATGCCGAGGGACACACTACCCACAGACGCCTCTACCGGGGAAGAACAGTTCTAATAGTTTTCAGACTTGCTGGGGAAACGTCCTTAATTCTGCTGAGGAGTCCCTGATTTTGAATATGCTGGGGAGACAAGTCCTGAACTTGCTTTAGACAACCCAACTTCTCACACTGCTGGACAATGTTGAAACGTCTCTGAACAAATCGTGGCTTATCTGCTTCAGCCAGGATTCAAAGATGATAACCTGCAAAACAGCAAGACATACATGCCCCAGGGGATTGTATGGACAAGATACACCCAAGTGTACTCAACATTCAAAATGATTTTCAAATGTTTTATCTTTCTGCACGTTATTGTCTAGCCTTCATGTTTTTTATATGCAATGTTTATCAAAAATTCGGACGTTTTTGCAAACAAAACAGTAAAATAAAAACAAGAGAGCAATTTATCTGAATAACGACTTTTTATTGATTGAAAATGAGCCTATAAAGGCAAATACATCAGGAAACAATTCCTAGGAAGAGGTAATTGCGCACAAAAAGAAATAAACTATCCTATTGGCAATGTGAATACGGCATCCACTATTCCCCAATTCTGTTATGATTCACAGATCCTCAATTCCCTCCAAATTCCTCGCTTTCTGAGAAGAATGATTGGACCGATCATATCCTTTGAGATGGTAGACGATGAAGCGCGATGAAGTACGGATAACTCAGACTGTAGCCTTCGCTTTAATCCCTCTTTTTCCTGGATCGCCCTTTCGGGTTTTCAGTCCACCGGGATACCCATTTTTGCCTAAGCCGCCCTTTCGGGTTTTCGACTTACCGGGTGTACATATTCTTTTTATTCTTTATCCCTAACTTTTGCCCGAACCTTTTTTCTTTTTTTTTGGTTCGCCGGGATGCCCTTTTTTGCCTGGACTCTTTTATTCTTTTCGTCCAGCGGGTCAATTTATGCGAAGTATTTTTTGACTACATCTGAGTTAACAGGGGACGGAAAATCTTCACCATCCATAGTTGTAAGCATCAAGGCTCCACCAGAGAAAACCTTCTTAACAACATACGGACCTTCATAATTCGGAGTCCACTTTCCCCTGTTATCTGTACTGGGAGGAAGGATCCTCTTCAAAACTAAATCACCTGTCTGATAGCTTCGAGGACGCACTTTCTGATCAAAGGCCCTCTTCATCCTTCTCTGATACAGTTGCTCGTGGCACACAGCTGCTAACCGTCTCTCCTCAATAAGGCTCAACTCATTGAACCTTGTCCGAATCCATTCAGCTTCGTCCAGCTTGACATCCAACAGGACTCTCAGAGAAGGAATCTCCACTTCAACCGGTAGGACTGCTTCCATACCATACACAAGGGAGTAAGGGGTTGCCCCGGTCGACGTACGTACTGAGGTACGGTACCCATGCAAAGCGAAAGGCAGCATCTCATGCCAATCCTTGTACGTCACGACCATCTTCTGCATAATCTTCTTAATATTCTTGTTTGCCGCCTCTACAGCACCATTCATCTTTGGCCGGTAAGGAGAAGAATTGTGATGTTCAATCTTGAAATCTTTACAAAGCTCTTTCATCATCTTGTTATTGAGATTCGAACCATTATCAATAATGATTCTCTCGGGAACCCCATAACGACAGATAATTTCCTTCTTAATGAATCGGGCAACCACTTGTTTGGTAACATTAACATAGGAAGCTGCTTCCACCCACTTGGTGAAGTAATCAATCGCAACCAGGATGAAGCGATGTCCATTAGAAGCAGTAGGTTCAATCTTCCCAATCATATCGATGCCCCACATCGCGAACGGCCAAGGCAAATTCATGACGTTCAAAGGGCTTGGTGGTACATGCACTTTATCAACATAGATCTGACATTTATGGCACTTCCGAGCGTATTTAAAACAATCGGATTCCATAGTCATCCAGTAATAACCGGATCTTAACAACTTCTTGGACATTGCATGACCACCAGCATGGGTACCGAAAGATCCTTCGTGTACTTCCTGCATCAACATGTCTGCTTCGTGTCTATCCACGCATCTGAGCAGAACCATGTCGAAGTTCCTCTTATACAGCACATCATCCTGATTCAAATAAAAGCTTCCAGCTAGCCTTCTCAGGATTTTCTTGTCATTCTTTGACGCTCCTTCAGGATATTCTTGACTCTTGAGGAAATTCTTAATGTCATAGTACCACGGCTTCTCATCAACACCGGACTCGGCTGCAAACACATACGTAGGCCTCTCGAGTCGATTCACCGCAACATATGGCACATGATTCCACCAATGGACTTTGATCATAGAAGACAAAGTAGCCAATGCATCAGCCATCTGATTTTCATCTCGGGGGACATGATACAACTTCACTATCTTGAAGAAAGTCAGGATCCTTCTGGTGTAATATCGATAAGGAATCAAATGCGGCTGATGAGTATTCCAATTTCCATTGACTTGATTAATCACTAGAGCGGAATATCCATAAATGTCCAGAGTTTTGATCCTCAAATCGATGGCTTCTTCAATCCCCATGATACAAGCCTCATACTCAGCCTCATTATTGGTTACGTCAAAAGTCAATCTGGCAGAAAAAGGTAAGTGAGCACCTTTAGGATTGATAAGCACTGCCCCAACACCGTTGCCATTCACATTAACTGCCCCATCAAACATCAAGGTCCACTTGTCATCAGGATCCGGTCCTTCCTCGACAAGAGGCTCTTCACAATCCTTCATCTTCAAATACATGATGTCTTCATCAGGGAATTCAAACATCATCGGCTGATAGTCATCAATCGGTTGCTCGACAAGGTAATCAGACAGAATACTACCTTTGATGGCCTTCTGCGATGTGTATTGGATATCATACTCAGTTAAAATCATCTGCGAATGAGCAACACGCCCAGTGAGAGCCGGCTTTTCAAAGATGTATTTCACTGGATCCATCTTAGAAATCAACAAGGTAGTATGGTTCAACATATACTATCTCAGTCGGCGAGCAGCCCAGGCCAAAGCACAACAAGTTTTCTCGAGCTGCGAATATCTTATTTCACAGTCGGTAAACTTTTTGCTAAGGTAGTATATAGCATGCTCTTTTCGACCAGACTCGTCATGCTGTCCCAATACACACCCCATCGAGTTCTCAGTCACTGAGAGGTACATTATCAAAGGCCTCCCAGGAACTGGAGGTATAAGGATTGAGGTTTCTGCAAATACTCTTTTATCTTATCAAAAGCCTTTTGACAGTCATCATTCCACCTGATTGCTTGATCTTTTCTCAACAATTTGAATATTGGTTCACACGTTGCAGTTAGGTGAGATACAAACCGTGCAATGTAGTTCAACCTCCCTAAAAACCCACGGACCTGCTTTTCAGTTCTCGGTTCAGGCATTTCTTGAATAGCTTTGACTTTCGCTAGATCAACCTCAATCCCCTTCTCACTGACAATGAAACCTAACAGCTTTCCGGATCTCACCCCAAACGTACATTTGTTTGGATTCAGCCTCAGTTTGAACTTTCTCATTCTTTCAAACAACTTCTGCAGATTTACCAGGTGCTCCTCCTCTGTCTGCGACTTCGCAATCATATCATCCACGTACACTTCAATTTCTTTGTGCATCATGTCATGAAAGAGAGTCGTCATAGCCCTCTGGTAGGTAGCACCGACATTCTTCAGCCCAAATGGCATCACCTTATAGCAGAACGTGCCCCAAGGTGTAATGAATGTCGTCTTTTCCATGTCTTCGGGTGTCATCTTGATCTGATTATAGCCCGAAAATCCATCCATGAAAGAGAAAACCGAAGATTGAGCCGTGTTATCAACCAATACATCAATGTGAGGTAATGGGAAGTCATCTTTCGGACTGGCTCTGTTTAAATCTCGGTAATCGACACACATTCTGACTTTACCATCCTTCTTCGGCACGGGAACGATGTTGGCCACCCAAGGGGGATAACTGGTAACTGCTAGAAAACCCGCATCCAACTGCTTCTGAACCTCTTCCTTGATCTTGACAGCCATATTAGGACTAGTTCTGCGAAGCTTCTGCTTTACCGAAGGGCAATCTTCTTTGACAGGTAGCCTGTGCACCACGATATCTGTGTCCAAACCAGGCATATCTTGATACGACCATGCGAATATCTCTACATATTCTCGCAGCATCTCAATCAGCCCTCTCTTGACAAATTCCTCTAAAGCAGCCCCGATCTTGATCTCTTTCCTGGCGTCCTCAGTACCAAGGTTGATAACCTCCAACTCTTCCTGATGAGGTTGGATGACCCTTTCCTCCTGCT
Organism: Lathyrus oleraceus; assembly: GCF_024323335.1. Lineage (NCBI taxonomy): Eukaryota > Viridiplantae > Streptophyta > Magnoliopsida > Fabales > Fabaceae > Lathyrus > Lathyrus oleraceus. Next base: position 388,168,301 of record NC_066582.1, read on the forward strand.
TCAATAATCTGACCAGTTCTTTGGGGAGTTCACAGTCTTCCTCACTCTCCTCTTCGGCTTGGTATATGGGATTATCGAAATCATACTGAGCCATAACAGAACTGTTTTTAGTGGAGTCCGCAAGATCGATTCTGCATGTTTAATGCTTTATTTTAGAAAAGAGTTCAAGAAAGTCACAAAAACAAAAAAACATTGCCATTTTTATTGTTTTGAAAATGAAAAATAAAACAGAAAGACAGTGAGCACAAATTTGTTTGCAAAACGTCCTTTATTAATGATAATCATTGAAAACATGATGTGGCCCTACAATGAACCACTACGCCCTGGGCAGAACGTAGGGTTTTGTGCAGAATGAAAAAACAAAAGAAAATTACTCTGTCTGAAGAGTAACTTGGACCATTTCTTCGGTTGTCCAATTATTCACCATCTCCCCTAGAGCACAAGGGCGCACCCAGTTGTCCACATCATAATCACTGTCACTATCTTCACTACCGGTTGCAAAGACGTCACCATGGTTCATCAACCCAACGCTTGTGAAGGTACTCGGCCCTGTCTGAACACCCTGCTCTGCTTGAAGAGGTTGGTAGCCAATACCAAATTTGTCTTCCTTGACGGGCAGGTCAACCATCTTGCCCCAGCCTTCTGTCTTTCCCGAATTAACAACCTCCACAGCTTGCTTGTATGACGCAATCGAAGCATCGGTCTTCTTCTGCTCAGCAAAAGCTACCTTCTCAATAGCAATGGTCTCAAAAGCCTGGCACAACGTTTCATGAATCTCACCATCCATCTCCACATACTTGAAGGAAGATAGATGACTCACAAGAATGTCCTCCTCGCCGCACACAGTCACAACCTGACCATTCCAGACATACTTCAGCTTCTGATGGAGAGTTGACGACACTGCTCCAGCCCCAAGTATCCAGGGACGCCCAATAAACAACTATATGCTGGTTGGATATCCATCACATAGAAGACAATATCGAACACTTCTGGGCCAATCTTCACGGGCAATGTGACTTCACGAAAAACTGACCGCTTGGATCCATCGAAAGCTCGGACAATGAGATCACTCAGAGTGAGAACAACCCCTTCAACATCAATCTTGCTCAAAATCTTCTTGGGTAACACATTCAACGAGGATCCAGTATCCACCAACACATGTGACAACACTGCGCCTTTACACTCCATGGTGATGTGTAGAGCTTTGTTATGGTTGCGACCCTCAGGCGTCAGATCCAGGTCTGTAAACCCCAAACGGTGTCGTGTGCTGACATTCGCAATAACACCCTCCAACTGATCGACAGAAATCTCCTGAGGCACGTAAGCCAGATTCAACATTTTCAGCAAGGCATTACGGTGTGCCTCAGAGCACAATAACAAGGAGAGGATAGAAATTTTGGACGGAGTTTGATTCAGTTGGTCCACAATCTTATAGTCACTCTTCTTAATGATCTTCATAAACTCCTCCACATCTCTTTCAAAAGAACCCTCTGGTACTTCCTTCTGCACGGATCCTTCATCAACCACAGCTTGCTTACCTTTTGCTTTGGCAAGAGCCTCATCATTATTATCTCTTAAAGTCTATGGTGCAAACAGACGACCACTTCTTGTAAAACCTCCAGGTCCTCCCACATTGTCCACAGCCGGACTGACAGTTACTGGAGTTCTGTTCGGCACACCAATGGTCATTGGAGCCTGATTCACTGGCCTTGTCTGACTTTCCGACCTTCTGTTATTACGGTAGGCATTGTCATATTTCCAAGGAACGACCCTACTATTCTCAACATATCTTCTATCAGAAGCAACAATAGTAGTAGGAGTACCAATCGTCACTGGTGCAGATATAGTCACTGGCGTACCAATAGTTACAGGCGCATTAACAGTTGGAGCACGTCCAGGACCCTCGGACGGTTTGAAGTAAATAATGTCGGTTGACACCACCTTACGTTCTTTCTCATCCCGAGTAAACTGCAGGCAACCCTCATCAATCAGTCCCTGGATACCTCTTCTCAGCTTGTCACAACCATTCTCTTGATCAGCACAGTCTGAGCAACCTTCATCGCAGCCCGGGAACACTCCCCCTTTCAACAGACGCTCTTTCACCACTAGCAACGACGTCTGAACCTCATCAACATCGACCACCAGATCCACAGCTTCCTCACTTTCCACATTGTTCACCCTAGGCCCCCCATGTTGAGGCATAGGGTTGTTCACAACATTAGGCACAGGTGCAAAGTTGATTGTCTTAGCATCAATCAGATCCTGGACTTTATGGTGGAACGCCCGACAGTTCTCAATATGATGCCCCGGAGCACCGGAATGAAAGTCACAACGAACATTGGCATCATACCCTGCAGGAATTCTTGTCAATGGAGCCATAGTACGAAGCTCGACGAATTTCAATCTGAGCAGTTCGGGAAGCAACTCAGCATATGTCATTGGCAGTGGATCAAAATGACGCTCGGGCATTCTCTGCCTTGGTTGAAACGGGCGTTGCTGTTGTTGTTGGTGTTGTTGTGGAGCTCTTTGTTGTTGTTGAGGTTGAGTTTGGGGTGTTGGGATAGTCACAGCGGCAACCTGACGATACTGCCCTCTGTTCATATTCCTTCTGTGATGTACAACATTAGTCTCCCCTCCCTCCTTCGGGGTGCCCCAGAGAATGGCTTTTTAAAACTAGAAGACGAGGAACCAGAATCCTGAATCTTCCCTGCTTTAATAAGGCTCTCAGTCCTCTCTCTACAAATAACCACATCAGAGAAACTACCGAACGGGCAACTCCCCATCCGGTCCATGAACACACCTTGCAAAGTCCCGATGAACATATCGGTCAGCTCTCTCTCCAACATAGGAGGTTGCACTCTTACGACCAATTCACGCCATCTCTGGGCGTACTCTTTGAAGTTTTCACCAGATTTTTGGAATAAGCTCTGCAGTTGGGTTCTGCTCGGAGCCATATCCATGTTGTGTTTGTACTGCCTCAAGAAGGCTTCACCCAGATCTCTCCAACTTTTAATGGATTCTCTTTTCAGCTCCACGTACCAGTCCAAGGAAGCTCCGGACAAGCTGTCCTGGAAAAAGTACATCCACATCTTCTCGTCGTCAGTGTATGCGGAGATTTTTCTGTAATAGGCCTGCACATGGGTGCGAGGACAAGAAGTACCATTATATTTGTCAAAGGATGGCGCCTTGAATTTGTAAGGAATTCTCAGCCCATCAACCAATCCCATGTTGGTTACATCGAATCCCAGAGAGTTCTGACACTCCATGGCCCTGATCTTCTCAGCTAGGGCATCAACCTTCCTATCCCTCTCTTCAGTTCTTACCACTTCGTCTTCATCACTGAGGAGAGTAAACATATCCTCCTGTCTGTCAACCAACGGAGCAGGATGGCGAACAGGAGCACGGGTTGCTCTAGCATTGACAGTCTCTGCAGCAAGAGGTTGTCCATTAATTCTGATACCCCTCAACTCATCACCCACGGCATAGTTGTTGACGGGAATAGTAGCAACAACAACATTATCATTAACCGGGACCCCCTCTGGTGAGGCACGGCGGACCGGAGGAATCACAGCTTCCTGTCTCTGGGCTAAGGCGCATAGCTCCTCTTGCCCTTGAACAACTCCTTGCATCATGGTCATAAATTAGGCCATGTTAGCCCTCATCTCTGCCAACTCAGCTTGAACTTGATCCATACTTCTCTGTTGATTCAGTCTGGTTGCGTAGCGGTGCGGACGATGATCAACAATCCTGCCTAGGACAGGAACCAGAGTGAGAAGTCTTATTCAAGAACACCTGTAATGCAAGAATGATATGTGTATGATTCTTTATGATGCGTATGATGCATATGATATGTTCATTCCTCAGGCATTCAAGAGCCTAATTCATCTTTCGATAAATGGCAACCTGCAATATAAACAACAAAGAAGCAACCTACAAAGGATAATGAGCACAAGGTGAAACATCAACAATCTCATCTATAGACATGAGCAACAAGGATCATACAACCTAATTCAAGCAGAGGTTCAAATTATCAGAATACAACAATGAATCCCATCCAACAATCCTGGAGGTGATTCTCAACATAAACAACAGATACAATCTAAGAAAAATGTCCTCCAGGAATGAGAGTCTTCAGATACTGGCACTGGTCTATCAACAGGTCACATTCCGAACACTCAGGTAAAGGAGTGAGCTTCTCCTTCAGTTGCTCCCTGAGTCCTCTCACTTCTTCTCTTAGCTGGCTCTCTGATGCATGTCTTAGGTCTACTTCCTTCTTCAACTGAACATCTTTGTCTCTAAGCTGCTTTTCCAAGTCTCGTATCTTCTTTTGATAATTATTCTGCAACCTCAAACGCTCATGGTTCTCTTCATTCAGTAATGTCTCTATCTCCTCATAAGACCTCTTCTTGCTCTTCAATCTGCTAGCATCCTCACCTTGCATGCCTTTGAGTTGATGAGCCAAGTTCAACTTATCAGCTTTGGCTTTGTAAAGCTCCATCTGGGTATCTTGTTCCTTCTCTTTCAATAGACGATTCTCCATTAAAGCTCGTTTGTAGTACTCAGCGGGCACATTCTCAGAATGTATCAAAGGTGGTTGCTCTTGCAATGGCTTCATCCTATCATAGGGTAACAACAAGGTTCCAACTCTCTCCTTGACCCAATCAAGGTAAGCAGGCATAGCAACTGCAAACTTCTTCCCTAACACAGCTCCATCCTTGACACCAACGTTCTTCCAAGCTCTTCCCAATTGCTCCAATCTAACTGGGTCACTCCGCTTCTCAAAATACACACTCTCAGTTATCTCAGCATCTAGTGGTCTTCCATTCATAATAAATCCCAACTAACGAAGAGAAAGAATCGGGTTGTAATTGATGCAACCCTTAGTCCCTATGAGTGGCACATTACGAAACCCTCCACAACTCATAATGACATTACGCACATTCAACCTGTAAGCTTGCCACTTGATATCATAGGATGTGAGAGACATGATCCTCTGAGTCCACTTATGAGTGCTCTGAGTATCCACAAAAGGTCCACTGGTTGGCAGGAAGGACAAGAACCATCTGAGTAGCAATGGGAGACAACACCTGATAGCCCCACCCTTACCATGCCTATTGTGTATAGCATAATAAGTGTCAGCTAACAAGGTAGGAACCGGGTTTCCTCCAATGAAAATAATGATAGCAGCAAGATCCACAAAATTAGGCATACTCGGAAACAACACAACTCCATATATCATGATAGCCAACCGAGCGTTGAAAGCATCCCAATTTCCTTTCTTTGCTTCCTCCTTAGCCATTCTCATCAAGAACTTCAAAGGCAAACCCACAACATCACCACTTGACTTCCAATTGTCACTCACTTCCTTGATACCCAAATGAAGAGTCTTAGCAACAACCCTGAAATCAACCTCCTTTGGCACATCCAGGAAGGGCACCTGGTACTTGATCGGGACATTCATCAGGATGGAATACTCTTCAAGAGTGGGAGCTAACTGATAATCCTGAAAGGTGAAACAACGGAGCTCTGGATCATAGAACTGTAGGAGAGTCTACAGAGGTACTGGATCTACCACCATCTTCAACAGTGCCAGAATATCCCCATACTGATCATCAAACACCTTCTGATTACCGCCGGTCACAAGTTCGCTCAACTCTACCAAAGATGTCAATGGCTCACGGTGAAAACTGTAGGTGCAAGTCTTCCTCTTCAACTCTGGGAGGGCTGCCATCTCTCACGGTGAAGAGACTCCTGAATGAACCTGAGAAATGATATGCATGAGGAGATTAGTTTATTTTCTTTTCTCTTTTCTTTTTCATTTCTTTTTTTTTATTGCATTATTTTTTGAAAATAAACATGCTATGATGCAAATGATGCAACTATGACTGGTTGGCTGCGTATCTCAAGGCACAGGATCAGAGCTTCGGCATGAATTCGGAACCGGAGAGCACAAATCAAAGTCATCTGGAACCCAAAGTCATCTGGAACCCATACTTCAGAACCAAGTCACCAACAGGAACCAAGAGTCACCAACAGGATATGGTCACCAACAGATCAAGTCACCAACAATACATGTAGATGATTCATTCCCTCCCCACTCACGGGTGTCATCTAGGCCAGGGTAAGGTCAAGAGAAACGCAGGATAAACAACCCTTTCAAGAATATCATCATGTACACACCTGATGTATGCAACGATAATACCATATCAGGATCTGAACTGCTCGTGATGCCATGTTCCGCTAAGTGGCGCTATACCACCCGCTTCCCATGAATCACTCTATTCCTAGGTATCCTAAAGTTCACTCATAGCCTGGGTATTGGGCCTTTTACCTCTTGTGATTCCCACCCAACAGAGAGACAGACAGCCAACACAATGATAATATTATGCATGCAAACACATAATAATCATAAATGCAATAAATAAAGCAGTAAAAGCAACCACAACTATCCTAAAGAACGCTAGGATTGACTCGCTTAGGGAAGATGGACCAGCAAGAGGTCAACTTCTCTATTGTCCCCAGCAGAGTCGCCAGCTGTCGCATTACGTGAAAAACCGGCGGAAAAAAGAAACACAGAGCCGCCACCGTGCGTTATTTATCCCGAAGGAGGGAAAGGAAACGCTCGAAGTAAACCTGGAAAGGACATGGTCTCACGACCAGAGATTGATGGGATCAGGAGTCGCTTATGCGAAGGGAAGGTATTAGCACCCCTACGCATCCGTCGTACTCGACGGGATCCACGCTCAAAAGAATAGAAGAAAGGTTGCTAAATAACTGCTCAAATACTGCACACACACTGGAAGGAAACACGGATGCAAGACGGAGGAAACGGGTGGGAAGCGTGCTCGCTAGGATGTCGCATCCTATGCATACGTATCTTCTCTAACCAGAGAAAGAATCAAAGCACTCGTAGCTCGGCTAATGCACGCCAAACAAAACACAAACAGGAAACCGACTGCCAATCGCTGGACTTACGTCAGACTCTAAGCCAAAAACCACACACAGGAAACTGACTGCCAATCGCTGGACTTATGTCAGACTCCAAACAAACGACAAACGAAACAAAAAGGTTGCCCAGAGAGATCAACTCAATCTTCTACCTACGTACCTCATCTGGTATGAGGATCAGGGTGACGTAGTTCCCCTTAACAGGGAAAGAACTTCTATCCAAACCAGAGACTAGGGAGATAACAAGCTACTAGGGAGACTACAACTCGAGCCTAGAAGTTGTCATGCATACGATCCCTATGTTGAGGTCTCTAATCCTAACTTGCACAGGGAGCAAGCTATCCTAAACAGCACATAATCAAACACAAGCACAAGAGAGAAAGCACACACACTATATGCAAACGAGTGGCTCATACAAGGCTAGGCTTTAGTCAAGGGGTCAAATCAACCTCGACAAACAAGCCATCTGGAAAAGGGGGTTGTTAGCTCTTAACCCTAACATTGAGAGTTAGGGTGAAGCAGATGAAATTGGAGATGAGGGTAAGACCTCACAGCTCATATCCTGGCCTGGGAGAGCTTCAATCAATGAAAGTGTGGGAGTCCAGAATGTGGGACTCTATTCCACAATGACTGACACAACAAGATTTTGGGTTTTTATTTAAAGTGCATCAACACATGGTGTGAGCAAGATGAAAGACTCAACTGAATAGCAGGGGATGGATTGCACATCCCTTCTATCTGCCAATGCCTCTTCACTTAGGAGGTCTTTGAATGTACAAGGCACAAAGATAAACAAGCACAAACATTGCCTCTTAAGGAGGACTTCAGACAGGTTCCTGCCAAAGTAACATGGCAGGTCTTCCAGACTACATCAAGAGTAGGAATTTACCTAAGTGGTATGCCAACCACAAGCAAAGCAAAACAACTCAATCAATGAGTTAAAGCGGCTAAAGTACCTGTGTAAACAACCAAACAATCAGTATGGTATTCAGACAAACTATTCACAGACAAACAAACAATACAAGGCATAAGAGGCAAGCAACTCAAATTGCTTCATCATTCAAAGAACCTACAAAACAGCAAATGTTAGTGGAACACATCATTTTGCATCTCAATTTATGAGATCAACATCATCCATCAAGACTAAAAGCTTGAACCTGAAATGCACAACTCAAATGTGAGTTCAAACACCTAGGTCAAAGCCTAGGGTCAAAAGTGGGGAAAAAATTCAAAACAGAAGCTAATACTCAACCCAAAGCAACTTTAATCAATCATGAACATGTCTTAAAAAGGACCAAATCAAAATCATTAAGCAAATCCATTTCATGTGCAAGAGAAGTCAAAGGCAAATTCAAAGCATACATTTGGACATTGAGACTCAAAATTCCAAATCAAAACAGAAATGATTCAAACAATTCTGGAAAAAATCATGAGCATACAACATGTCCAATAGAATCAACATACCAAAAATCATAATCAACAGAGTTCATTTGATATGGAAATGAAAATGCACAAGTTGATCATCCAATTGTGTGACACACATTGTCACACCATGCAATCATGTGTATAAAACAGAAATGGAAAAATGAGAAAAATGCACAATCAAGCCTCAAACATCCATCAACATGTTAGGACCAATCATGCAAAATTTCATGGCAATTGGATCAATATCAAGCATTTCACAATGGAAAGAACAAGGCAATGTCACAAATGTACACATGTTCAATCATCCTAACATCATCCAAAATCCAGCCATGCACAATTTCAGAAATTTACATCATAAAATAGAAGGCATGTCAAGGATCAAGTAGCAAAAAACTAGGAATTATTTGGAGCATTATTCAATTAGTTATGATTTTTTGAAGTTGGCAAAAAAATTGAATTAAAATGATCATAGCATATGAAATGTGGAGGGAAATGAATAAATGGAAGCGAAATTTGAAAATATGTTTTAGGCCAGAATCGAAGCATGTATGCGTATGGATGAAACGCACAGCTTCATTAAAGGACGTGGCCTCCATGTCATGGTCAAATGCCAAATGGACTCAGTCAAACGGATGCTGGCGAATGAAGTTGCCACCAGGACGCACACATAAGCAGTGAACAGGACAAAACCCTAGGCCAGCTCGTCACGAACCAGACGGCGGCGCTAGGGCTGAAACAACCGTCTCCTTCATGGAGACGGCGGAGCAACAGCAAGCTCACACGATTTTTTTCCAGAATTTGCCCAAATCCATACCATTCAAACCGTTACACAAAGAGGAACAAGAATCCATCAACAATTCACATCAATTCATCATGTATAAATCAAATCGAGCAAAAACATTTTGATGCACAAACTTTCAATCTCACATATCTCACTCAATAATGCACCAAATCACACAAAATTCATATCAGATTGCTCAGCATGAGAGGCACTACAAGATCATACACATAAAACAGAGAATTAAAAGGATCGAAAATATGACCTCTTGAAGAACAGTTCTTGAAAACGCACGATCCAAGGCCTTGTAAGCTGCAACTCTACTCCTGAAGTGATGTCTTGAAGCTTTGAGCAGTAATTGAGGCTTGGCAAGTGCTAAATTCAGTTCAATTCACCACTTCCATTTTTATGTTCTTGAGATTCCACTGCTTGATTATGGCTCGAATTCCTCAAACAAAAGCTGGATTCACACTCAATCACACTCACTGATCATGATTCTTCAATAAAATCAAGGTGCTATGTTGAAGAATTTTGAATTGTGATTAGGAGAAAATTTTGGAGGGAGAGAGAATTTTGAGATCTAGATCTAGAATCCTCCTCCATTCTGTTATGATTATGAATATATATGAAGTCCTAATCCACTCTTAATCCAAATTACCCATGTTTAGTTGAAATTAAGTGCAAATAAGGTGTATGGCAAAAAAATGAAAATTGGTGGTGTATGAAGCATGCATACGTGAATAGTTCCAATTGCATGGTTAAATTCACTTAAAAACATTTTTCAAACACAATGGCAATGGCAAAAAGTTCTCATGATGCACCAATTTTAAATTTTCAAATTTCCCTCCAAAAAGGGCATGGGATAGCAAATGATCATATGATGGAAATTATGTGATGAATGTTTTGGAAACTACATGTCATGAGAAGCAAAATGCAAAAAGAGCCACCAAATTTGGAGTTATGAGTCAAAAGTTATGCCCTTTTGAAGTTTCCTGCACACTTGGCAATGATTTGATCATATCTCCTCAACCATTCATCAGATGCTCATCATCTTGGACTTTTTGGAAATGGGAGAGAACGATCTTCAACTTTCATGTTGGAAAAAATTTCATTTGAAGCTTCTTTGATGTTGGAAAGTTGAGTCGAAGTTGGTCCAAAAACTTGCCATTTTTGGAAACTTGAAATTACAGGTCACTTTCCATTTTGGGAAACTTTTGATCTGGCTTCAAAATCTTCAAGGTAGATGTTTGACATGTTGAATAAATCTCTTTGGTACATGAGCAAAGTGTCTCAAACCATTTCTCCACCTCCTAGCCCTCAGTTGACTTGCAGTTCACTTTTATGGGCCCCAGATGACCTGAAACTGCATTGTGGACTTTGAGCCTCTAACACTTGGTCAAGTTGCTTCAAAATGAACCTTGGGTTCACATAATCTCATTGGAACACCCATAGGGCCTTCACCTCAAGGAAATGCTTGGTCCCTTGCACTGATGAATCCTCTTGACTAGTTTTGACTGATGAAAGGCAATGCACTATGCAATGTTAATGACCTGAAAATGAAATGAATATACAAATGGGGGGTGTAAATTTGAGGTGCTACAGTAAGGTACAGTGTACTTAAGTAGAATACGAAATATGGTAAGGTACCATGTGCTTAAGTGATTTTGGGCATATTATAAGATATGGGCCAAATACACTTAAGTGGGCCTTTTAGCTTGAAGCCTACACAAGTGGTTATATAAATAGAACCCTTGTGTTGAAGCATTAATTGCGGTTGCATTATTTTTGTTTTTTTTTTCTCTCTCTCTCTCACTCAAAGTCTTCATTCGTACCAGCTAGCACTGAGATTGAAGGAATTCGTTCGTGTGGACTGATTAGAGACGTTGTCATCGTTTAACGTTCGGGATCGTTCCGTAGATCTGCATCAAAGGTTTTGATCGTCACAAGAGATCTGCACCAAAGGTTTCAATCGTCACAAGAGGTAAATATTCTATCACTGATCATGACCATTCATAAGGATCACTAAAGGAGAAAATTTTAATTTCCGCTGCGTTTTGGACCGCCGTTCTCCTTCAATGGAAACTATAGAGGTCATTATATCCGAAAAACAGAATGCCATGCAATATAGGGGGTAAAGAAGGGATAACTCAGTAGTTGACTTTTACTTATATTTTCACAATATTTTTATTATGTTTTGTAATTTGTCAAGAATGATATTTGATTTTGAATTTTAATTGAATTAATGTATGACATTTGAATTGAATGATTTAATTGATAACAAACTAAAAAATGTCAAATTTATAACTAACCTACTACCTAAAGGTTTTTACGGAATTATACTTCCGAATTATTTTCTGAGTGGTGAAATAAACACACTAAAACGAGTTCATAATGTGTATATGGGTTATTACGAAAGTACACACAGGCTCAACCTTTCTATAAGTATGGAAACATACATTCAAACTAATATTTTACAAAATAAGATGTGTAACTCAGTTACAAAAGAATATAGTGTATTTTAGATGCGTATGAAAGTGTATTTCCGAATTTAAAAGAAAAATAGATTTTAAAAGAGTGACTCTTCATCACTAAAGATAAGAAAACAACCCCTTAATTAGTCATTGATGTTAATGGATAGTTTTTTTTCTATAATAACCTTAATTATTTTTTAAGAAAACAAATTGTTACTGGATAGTCGACTTACAAAATTGTTTCCACATCCTCCATGATGCATGTACGAGGATTTATTTAAGTATCATAGAGAATCTCACATCATTGAGTGAAGAATTTGAATCCAAATTCCTTGTAGAATTTGAGTGAAATCTTTAGTAATTTGACCAGTCTACATTGACTAATGAATATCATTTATATTTTGAGATTAATTACTATATACTGTCAATGTAAAAAGATTTATATTGTCGATTCATCATCATCACCCGTTTGCATTACTTTATAGATTTTTAAAATAAAAATCAAATTTATTCCAATATTCAACGTCTGGGATTAACTGACCGTATAAAATCATTTTACAGTATATTTCAATTAAATTCTTATATTTTAATCTATATATATATATATATATATATATATATATATATTATATATATATATATATATATATATATATATATATATATATATATTTCAAAAACAAATTGGATAATTATATACGTAGTATTAATTTTTGTTAGATTCTCTTGGTGCTGGGTCAGTTCCATGGAGTACTTATGCTTTTGATAGATTATCTTTTTACAATAATGTTAGTCATTTGTACCAAAAACAAATTGTTAATGGATACTTGACTTTGAATAAATAGTTTCCGCAGCCTCCATGTGGTTCAGTTCATGTGCCTACTATTTCTCTCGACAGGGTTACTGGATTCTCTCCGCGGCTTAAAACCTTACGCATTCTTTTTTTAGTTTTTTATTTCTCAAAGAGAATCATAGAAGTTTCTCAGATCCAATGATTAATATATTCACCTTTAATTTAGATGTTTCTTTAAAAATAATAATAATAATTCTACTCAATGTTGGGATTTAATAACATGAGCTCATCTCAAAAGACCAGTTTGTTAGCGGTAAAACTTATGACTTAACTACTGAATTGAGTATTTTTATCTATTTAGTATTTCCTTTAAAGAGTGGATGAGAACTATAACTTTTTTTTGTCTAATAGACAAAAGGTTAATAATAATCCCTAAAAACTTACACGTATAAATGAGTATTGTTGAAAATCCTCCAAAGTCTATGGAGAATTTCAATCAATCTTGATGAACAAGATTGTTATTACCCACACAATGGCAATGAAAAGAAAGGAACAATGGAGAAAGAGAGAGTGTATAGAACGTCAAAGGAGAAGAGTAATATAATTCTGTAGAGTGCAACTGCAAAATACTATGAATACAATGTTATGAATACTTTATTCACCTCTATTACAAAAATAATGGTTACTCCCTCTATTTATAGATTTAGGTTAACTTGGACATCAAGTCAAAACCCGAAACTATAAAAGCCCAAAATTATAAAAGCTCAAAATAGCTAACACTACTTAACACCCTAGGTGGTTGTACACTTCCTTGCTCTATCGAGCAACCTGCTTCGGCACAAGGAATTACAATTCAACACACCACCTAATTTATTGTGTCTAAGCTATCTACACTCATCATAGCTCTTAGCCTTCTGAACACTTCGACCTGCATACCTTCTTTGATGCATCATCAAACCTCTACTACTCTTGTATAATTCGATGCCAAGGAAATATGAAATGTCACCCAAATCTGACATTTCGAATTCCTTGTTGAGATCACCTTTGAAGTCTTCGATCTCCTTCTTGCAAATACCTGTTATCAACAGGTCATCAACATAGAGGCAATTCACTCTTGCTTCTTCTTACATATACTCCATGTTCAAATTTGCACTTCACAAATTCCTTCTCCCTTAGAAAGCCATTTATCTTCTTGTTCCAAGCTCTTGGAGCTTGTTTAAGTCCGTATAGGACATTATGCAACTTGTACACCTTTCTTTCTTCACCTTGTTTCACAAACTCAACTGGTTGTGCAACATAAACTTCTTCTCCTAAGGGGCCATTAAGGAGTGCACATTTCACATCCATCTGACACATCTGCCAGTTGTTCATGTTTGCTAGACCAACAACCAACCTGATTGTTTTGATTCTAGCAACAGGTGCAAAAGCTTCATCGAAGTCGATTCCTTCTTTTTGAAAAAATCCTTTCGCCACAAGTCTCGCCTTGTGTCGAGTCACTTCTCATTTAGGATTCAACTTCCCCTTGTATACCCACTTCACATCGATTGCCTTCTTGTCTTCGGGAAATTCGACAAGTGACCAAGTGTTGTTGACTTCGATTGACTTCGGCTCTTCATCCTTTGCTTTCACCCACTTCGACTCTTTCAATGCCTTAGCTGCATTGATAGGTTCGACATCTACGTAGAAAGCATAATGTACCAGCTCACCTTCTTCATAGACCACATCATCTGATGTAACCACACATTCTTGCAATCTTGCAGGCATGCGTCTTGTTCTTTGAGGTCTACTTGTGCTTGCTTCACCTCTGACTTCTTCCTATCGAACTTCTCTTTCGACTTCACTAGCTGGTTCGTCACAAAATATTCTCACTGAATCTTTCTTGACATTCTCAGTCCAATCCCACTCCTTAAGCTCGTCTATCATCATGTCCCTGTTGATCACTACTTTCTTACTCTCTGGGTCGAACAACTTGTATCCTCTAGTCGAATGATATATGTAACACCTCAAAATTTGCCCTCCTCTTCTTGGGACTAGTTTAGCACATTTCATTTCATGTTTTAGGACATTAGGCATTTGCAAATAGCATATCATGTGAAAATAAGAAGGTCATCCTCCAAAGTCTTTTCAGAGATGGAGAAGTTGTATGATTCAAGCCTGAGGGTTTTCATGGATTGGTGATCAACCATCTGAGGGTTTGTGCTTCAGTCAGGGTTTCTTGATTCCTCAAAAGTCTTGAACATTACCTTATTGGCAAGGATACATCACCATCATCATGGTTATATAATCACCAAGGGCTTCATGATTCATGCTCAAGTTCCTTTGGCGTAGGGTTTTGACCTCTGGTCAACCCTAATCAATGCCATGCTTCCAGCCAGGGTTTTTCAAGGAGAAGAGGTATTCTATTAAGATGGAAATCACATGATGGTTATCATGAGGAGCTTAGATGAGCTAGGGGTTCATTTCTGAGAAATTTTCCCAAGTGGTTGAGGCTCAAGCTGATCAGGGCATGTCAAGGTCATCTGAGGACCTATACAGTCAACTGTGCAGTCAACTGAGGGCTGTGAGGTGGGGAAATGAGTTTCAACACTTAAATCATGTTCAAAATAGTTTCATTTGTCATTTCAAACATCTATCTTGAAGATTTTTAAGTCAGGACAAAAGTTTCCAAAAATGGAAAGTGACATGTAATTGAAAGTTTCCAAAAATGGCAAGTTTTTAGTCCACATTCAACTTGACTTTGCAACATCAAAGAAGCTCCAAATGGATTTTTGGTGAACATGAAAGTTGCGGATCTTTCTCTCCTCTTTTCAAAAAGTCCAAGATCATGTCCATATGATGAATGGTTGAGAAGTTATGGCCAAATGATCACAAAGTATACATGGAATTTCAAAGTGGCATAACTTTTGATTCAAAACTCCAATTTGGTCCACTCTTTTTGCAAAATGCTTGTCTTGACCAATACTTTGCAAATCAACCATTGCCTTGCATGAAAGAAGATCACATGACCACTTGTTCATTCAAGTACATTTTGGAGGGAAAATGCATAATTCAAAATTGGTTGAAATCCAAGCATTGCATGAAATTTGGCACTTGCTACATGGCCATGCAACCTCACTTTGTCATTTTTGCAATTCACTTCAAAACTCACTAATTTTAATTAGCCAAGCCTAATTGTGATTAGCATGGTGATTAATGAATCATATATAAGCTAAATCCTAACAGAATTTGCCATAATCACAATTCTAGATCTAGAATTCATCTTTCCCTCCAAAACTCTCTCTCCTTGGATTCAAATTTTCTTCACATAAACCTCCATTTTCTTTGCATAATCATGATTATGGAGCATCAATGAGCAAGATCCAACCCTTGGTTTGAAGAATTGAGCAGGATTTCGTGTAGATTCAACCACTCACATGTTAATGAAAGTTTGGAATTAAGGCGAATTCAGAAGATTTCAGCTATTCATTTGTGCACAAAGCTTCACAAGGAGATCATAGGACAAGAATTGGAGCTTTTGGAGGCTTGAAGATACGTTCATAGCACTGCCATCTCAAGTAAGTCAAAATTCGATCATCATCTTTTGCCATTTCATGTACATGATTGTATAGATCTCACTTAGTAGAGAATTCTGATATGCTTAGAATTAATTTTGGTTAAGAATTGAGGAAGTTATGTTGATTTAAAGTTTAGATCTAGGATTTTATTCCCTTCGATACGTGCAATCCATGAGGAATTAGAGAAAACCATTAGCATATTTGAGATGTACGTGAGAAGAGCTTTCGATCCATGTATAGTTTGCTCGATTCTGGAAATTTTCGTGGCGGAGCTCCGCCGGAGAAGACGGTTGCTCCACCGTCCCTGATTCTCATACCAGATGAGATACGTAGGCAGGAGATCGTGCGAGATCTTTTCGGGCACCCTTTTGTTTTTTAACCTTTTGCTTTTTTGTGTGTGTTTTGCTTGACAACTTTTAGGCTTGAATTCCAGACTCCATATCAGTTTGCTTGACATCTCAGCGTCTCTTTGTGTTTGTGTGACAGCTCTTAGGCTCGAGTTCCAGACTCCTTATTAGCTTGTCATTCTGATAATCTTCTCTTTAATGTTTGCTGGTTAGCGATTGTTTGTTTGTTTGGAGTCGGATGTAAGTTCAACTATTAGCAGTCTGTTTCCTGTTTGTTTGTTTGGAGTCGGATGTAAGTCCAGCTATTGGCAGTTTGTTTCCTGTTTGCTTTGAGGAGTTAGATATAAGTCCAGCTATTGGCATTCTGTTTCCTTGTTGAGTTTTCTTTTGACGTCTCAGCGTCTCTTTTCGGTGTTTTGTTTCGGCGTGCGTTAGCCGAGCTACGAGTGCTCTGATTCTTTCTTTGAATAGAGAAGATACGTAGGCATAGGATGGGATGTCCTAGCAAGCACGTTTCCCATTTCCCCGAACTACGTTGACTCTGATGTTTGTTTCTGACAAACTACGTAGGCCCAGGATGCGACATCCTGCCGAGTCCCCTTCCTCCGTCTTCTTCCGCCTGTTTTACTATTCCATTGTGTGTGCATTCTTTGAGCAGTTTTTATCAGCAACCTTATTCTATTCTTTTGAGCGTGGATCCCGTCGAGTACGGCGGACGTGAGGGGTGCTAATACCTTCCCCTTGCGTAACCGACTCCCGTACCTTGCAATCTCTGGTCGTAAGACCATTCCTTTCCCTTCTTCAGGTTTACTTCGAGCGTTTCCTTTCCCTCCTTTGGGATAAATAACGCATGGTGGCGGCTCTGTGTCTTTTTCCGCCGGTTGTTTTTCGCATTGCGACAGTTGGCGACTCTGCTGGGGACTAAAGAAGTTGACCTCTTACTGGTCCATCTTCCCTAAGCGAGTCGATCCTAACGCTCTCTAGGATAGTTTTGGTTGCTTTTATTGCTCTATTTATTGCATATATGATTATTATACTGTGATTGTATATATTTGCATATGTGTTTGCATGCATCATATTATCATTGTGTTGGATTCTGTACAAGTTTGGTTCCTTTGATTTGGGGGTGGGTGTTCTGAGTGGGGCTTAAACCCAGGCCCGAGTATACACCTAGGATTAGCGTGGTCTCATGTTTCCTCACATGTTAGATCAGCATGTTGTTGCGACGTGACATACCACAAGCCGGACGAGGTTCTTTTGAGAGAGTCCTTCCGGGTGGAGTATTCCACTTTGGTTGGGTTATCTCTTTAGAGTTGTTGACTTCGGTGACCGTTCTTTCCCGGATCTTTGGTTTAGATGATCTTATGAGAGCTGCAACGGCACACCCGAAAGGGCAAACCCGTTGAGTATCTTGTCCGATTATCGAGACCATTATCCGCCTTAGGATGACCTTATTAGAATTCACCTGTGATGGGAGGGTTGATTCCTACAGATGCATGTTCTGATGGTGATTTTCTGATGGTGACTTTGGTTCAGTCAGATTCATGAATATTTATTTCTCAGACGCCGGAGTTTTGTCCGTGGTATTTATCAGCGGGTTCCGTTTATTTCGGATCCCCGGGATGAATTAAGGGTACTTGTTCAGAGGATCTTGTTGGTATCTGTTCAGAGGATTTTCTGTGATGATGGTGATGTATCCTTCGGTTCCGTTTATTTCGGAACCCTGAGTTGGATTTGTGGTTATTTATTCCTTCAGATGGTTGTGATCCGTTCAGAGACCGGGGCTTCCGTACAGTTGATGTTCAGATGACTTGGAGGATGGCACAGTGCATTGCATTCATGCATCAGCATCATTCTATTTTGCATTTCATCCGCATCTAACTCATGTTTATCCATATGCAGGGGACATTCTTGATTGAGATCTTAGTTGAGAGACATTTTTCGTTCCAAATATGAAGGTCGGCTTGAAAGCTCATGTCGTCTATAGTTTCTTCGACCCAGAGATTGGCGTGCTGAAAGATATGATAGCATTGATTACACCTGACCATGTGGGGATGTTCCGTGAGACTTATGGTGGTATTCTGAAGGTGTTTTTCAGGCTCACAGATACAGATAGGAGTGCCATCCATAATCTCCTCCAGTTTTATGACCCGGGTTTGAGATGCTTTGTTTTCCCGGATTACTTGTTGGGACCTTTGATGGAGGACTATGCCAGTATCCTGGGTATTCAGATCAGAAACCAGATTCCATTCTATGTCACTAAGGGGGAACCTGATGTTGCTGAGATTTCTCGTGCTATTTATTTGAGCCCAGAAGTGACTAAGGGAGGTTTGAAGGAGAAGGGAAAGTTGCCTGGTTTTCATCTGAGTTTCTTGGAGTCTAAAGCCAAGGAGCATGCTGTTTTGGGTGATTGGAAGGCTGTTTGTGCTTTGCTTGCTGTCAGCATTTATGGAATCATCTTGTTCCCTAATCAGAAGGACTTTGTGAATATTAATGCCATCCGGTTGTTTGTGTAGAGGAATCCTATTCCTACCCTGGTTGGGGATGTCTATTACTCGGTCCATAATCGGAACGAGAAGCGGCGTGGGGGATTGATCAAATGTTGTGCTCAACTGTTGTACAAATGGTTCATGGGGTATTTGCTTTCCAGAGGTGCCTTTGTCTTTCTTGATCCTACGGTCAAATGGTCAATCAAGTTGATGGGTTTGCGAGCCAAGGACATAGCTTGGACTGACGATGGTATGGTTGGACGAGATTTCATTTACAGTTGTGGGAGTTTTCCCAATGTGCCTCTTATAGGAGTTCAAGGTTGTATTAATTACAACCCGGTGCTGCTTAGGAGACAAATGGGATTTGCTGTGGAGGGTCCTCCCCTTGAGCGTGAGATTCAGGAGTCTTTCTACTTCCCGATTGAAGGCAGTCAGTCATCGTTGAGGCAAGTATCTGATGAATGGCGCCACATTCAGAGGAAGGGCAAGGTTCCTTTTGGTAGGGTTAATAGTAGGTCTTTTCCTCTGTTTGATGATTGGCTCGGAAAGAGGATTGAGCTCACGCATCTACCATTTCCTGGGGGTGATCTTTGGTATCCGGTGATTGAGGAGTCACGTTCATCTGTCAGTATGGAAGAGTTCCTTGAGATGAAAAGGGACAGAGATCAACTGCAAGCAGAGAAGACTGAGCTGGAGATGAGTGTTGCTAGAATTCAGATGGCTAATCAGGAAGTCAAAGGAAAAATAGAAGACCAGGCTAAGAGGCATGCCCTGGAGGTGAAGCGCTTTGAGATAGACACCGCTTATTATCGCAAGAACAGCCAAGCGTTAGAGTCGTCTACGAAGGAGCATGACATTACCAAGGAGAAATTGGCTAGAGCGTTGAAAGTCATTGAAGATGAGAAGAGGAGACAGATCCTTGTGAAGACTCAGAGAGAGGAAAGAGCCAAAGCCCTTACCACCGAGTGGGAAGCAAAGCTGAAAGTTAAGGAAGAAGAGAACGCGAAGATTATTGCTGAGAGAGATCATTATCTTGCTGAGAGGGACCATTATTTTCGACAGATGAAGATTCACCAAAAGGAGGTGGGGAGACTGTAGCAGGAGAACACTGAGCTCAGGTTCGCCATGAAGTTTACCAGGATGGTTGATGATGCAGGCTCTTCTGTGGGACCTTCTTCGGATTAGACTTTTGTTGCAGTTGTTATCATGTGTTAGATTACCGTCAGGCATGTTGACGGAATTCACTTGCTTGTATTTCCTTTCTGATTCTGGAGAATTGTAATCTGATTTGTATCGAGCTTGATGTATGACTCTTGCACGTGTAGTGCACTTTTGATATACAGTGGTTATTATCATTCATTGATTGATCTTCAAGCTTTATTTGCTTTTCTGTGCGCACTCACATAACACACACATGGTTGGGTGATATCTTTGCTAAATCATAGTTCTCTGCTCTGTATGGCAAAACCAGATGATTGATGTCAGAATGTGGCTGTCAAATTATTATCTGTCTCGATGAAACCAGGATCGAAAGACAGAGTGTTCCTCATATGGATAGACATTGCATTCATGCATGAATCATAATAACTTGTCTTCTATTTTACAGGTGTCGGTTTCTAACATGCTTGATTGTTTCAGGAATCATTGCTCGCGCACGCAGAATCATTCCCTTGCACGTAGCTCGTCCGCACCGATACCCTACCAGGCGCAACAAATCCAAGCTGATGGATCTACCCAACACAGACATTCTCGAGCTGAAAGAGAAGATGAGCGAATTGATCAACGTCATGCAAGGGTTCGCCTTGGGGCAGAAGGCATTGGTTGAGAAAGTGGAGAAGCTTGAGCGGGCTTCTGCTGCTAACAGTGGTAATAATCTAGAGGGTGTCTCCAATAACGGTCTCGGTGGTTCTAGGGATGGTGGTGATCCTAGGAGGAAGGCGACTACTGCTGGTGTGGTAATCAACAACGGTGGAGGTTTTGGTTTTGCTGCAGGCGGAGGCCAGGTCCTATGGGCAATAATCTGAAGGATAGCCAGTTTCCTCCTTTCTTTGGGGCTGAGGAGGATAGAGAAGAAGATCAGTTCTCGGTACTGAATGAGCAGTTTGGCCAGTATGGTGTTCAACCACCAAACAAATAAATTCAGGTGCTAGCCAAGAAGATCAGGGCTTTGGAAAGCTATGATACTCCTGGGGTTGTTAACATGTCAAACATGGGGCTGGTTGAGGGGATTGTGATCCCACAGAAGTTTAAAGCACCCTCGTTTGACAAGTATAATGGGAGTTCTTGCCCGGAAACTCATCTCCAGGAATTCGTCCGAAAGATATCTGCCTATACAATGGACCAGAAGCTCTGGATATACTTCTTCCAGGATAGCTTGTCTGGTGGGTCTCTGGAGTGGTATACCAAGTTGAGATCATCAGATGTCAAGAGCTGGCAGGATCTTGGAGATGCGTTCTTTAAACAATATCAATTCAATGCTGACATGGCTCCTAGCCGTACCCAGTTACAGGGTATGTCTCAAAAGCCAAATGAAGGGTTTAAAGAATACGCACAGAGGTGGAGGGAGTTGGCTGCCAGAGTTCAACCTCCGTTGGTAGATCGGGAGATGTCTGATCTGTTCATGGGTACCCTTCAGGGGACCTTTGCTGAAAGAATTGTGGGATGCCCGGTTACCAACTTTGCAGACATAGTAATGGCTGGGGAGAGAATTGAGAGCCGGCTGAAAATGGGGAAGATACAGGGAAATGCTTCGTCTTCTGGGTCGAAGAAACCCTTTGGTAATGGCCAGCGAAAGAAGGAGGGTGACACGAGTGCTGTGTATGCCCAGAGAGGACAAGGTAGGGATCGTTACTACCAGCACACTGCTGCGGTAACAATTCTTGCTGATAATCAACAACAACAACCGCAATAGCAACGACAACCATTTCAACAAAGAACACAGTGGGCCGGGTATCAGGTGAGCGGACGAATGACTGATCGTCAGTTTGATAGGCCACCTGTGACTTATGCCTTCTTGCTGAAGAAGTTGAAAGATTTGGGGTTGGTTCAGTTGAGAACATTGGCTCCGTTGAGACCAGACCAGAGGCCTGCTAACTATGATGAGAATGCCAAGTGCGAGTTCCATTCTGGTGCCCCTGGACACAATGTGGAGAATTGAAAAGCTTTCAAGCATGTGGTTCAGGATCTGGTAGACTCCAAAGCTATCAATTTTACACCATCTCCGAATGTTAACGCTAATCCCATGCCGGCGCATGGTCAGATGGGGGTGAATGCAATTTCTGAGGATAGGAGGACAATTGGGCTGATGAATGTAGATCAGTTGAGGACTCTAATGGCTGAGGTCAAGGGACAACTGTTGAAGAATGGGGTCTTCCCGGGTTGTGATGACTGTTGTGCTGCTTGCATCGTTGCTCCTAATGGCTGTGTATTATTGAGGGAGGCTGTCCAGAGGATGATGGATGAGGGAAGCCTCAGATTTGAGAAAGCTGGTTTGGAAAAGGAGGATATCTCCACCATAACCATCTATTTTATCCGATCAACTTGTTAGCATTGGCAGATGCAGCTCCGGTTACCATCACGGTACCGGGGCCTATTCCGTATGAGAGCGATGATGCTGTGTCGTGGGATTATGATGGAGAAGTATATTGCAATGGAGAGAAGCAGGAAGATCAGGCTGCAGGTGAAACCACCGTTTCAAAGGTGGATAATGCCGGACCCAGTGGTTTCACTCTCAGTGGAAGGTTGTTTGCACCTGACGCATTGAGGAGTGGGGAGGGAGAAAAAGAAAAGAGAGATAAGGATGAGGCTTTAGCCAGGGCAAGAGGGAAGCAGGTGGTGAGTGAGGGTACTCCTATAGCGACACTGGCGCCTGGTGGGTCGGAAAAAGAACTTGATGATGAAGCGTAGGAATTTCTGAGGATCATCAAGAAGTCTGAGTATAAGCTTGTTGACCATTTGCAGCAAACGCCGTCCAAGATTTCAATCCTATCATTGTTGTTAAGCTCCGAAGGGCATAGAGAGGCTTTGTTGAAAATATTGAAGAGAGCCTATGTCCCACAGGAGATAACGATCAATCAGCTGGAGACACTGGTGTCTAATGTCAATGCCAGCCATGGGCTGGGTTTCACTGATTTGGATCTTACTGTAGACAGGCGTAATCACAATAGGGCATTACACATTGCAATGGAGTGTAAAGGAGCAGTGCTCTCGCACTTTTTGGTGGATACCGGCTCATCGCTCAATGTGTTGCCTAAGAAGGCCCTGGCAAAGCTGGATTGTGAAGGAGTGGTGTTGAGGCCCACTGACCTGGTTGTTAGAGCATTTGATGGCTCTAAAAGGGATGTGTTTGGGGAAGTGGAGCTCCCTGTAAAGATTGGGCCCGAGGTGTTTAAGTCTGTGTTTTATGTCATGGATATTCAGCCGGCATACAGTTGCCTGTTGGGTCGACCATGGGTACACGCTGCTGGGGCAGTAACTTCGACTTTGCACTAGAAACTAAAGTATATCTGGGACGGGCAGGTCGTAACAGTGTGTGGGGAGGAAGACATTTTCGTCAGCCACTTGTCATCGTTCAAGTATGTAGAAATGGACGATGAAATATGGGAAACACCGAGTCAGGCGTTTGAAACCGTTAAGGTGGAGAATGCCATTTTTGTCAAAGAAGAGAAGAAGCCATCCATTTCTTCGTACAAGCAGGCCGATGAGGTGGTGAAGAGTGGAGAAGCCCCAGGTTGGGGAAAGATGTTAGACATCGCGGCGAAGGAGGACAGGTTTGGGGTTGGTTATCAGCCGGGCCGAGGCTCGTCTGGGCAGAGTAGAGGCCGTCGTTAGCCATTCACGTTCACCAGTGTTGGAATGCTAGATCCAGATCACATCTGTGCGGTGGGTGAAGAGATCGACAGTGACTGCGAGCTCGAATCGTGGATAAAACCGTGCGTACCAGGGATGGAGATCCAGAACTGGAAGGCCGAAAAGATCATCACTGTCACTCTACGTGAAGAGTAATATTTTTGTTTTTCAATTTTGTCTGCATGAAAGCCATACGTTTGCCCGAAACGTAATGGTTCATTGTAAGGGCCACCTCATGTGTTTCATTTTGCAATATTTGCATCATAAATAAAAGGATGTTTTTTCATTAAAAGCGGTGTTCCCTGTTTTTCATTTTTGCAGTTTAAAAAACAAAAATAAAAATGGCAATGTTTGTTTTCATTTTCCTTTTTTTGTTTGCTTCGCTCCGGTTCTAAAAGCAATGCATGAATCAACATTCATGCAGATGCGATCATTCTCCGGATCTCATTGATAACAATCCTGTTACACCCTCATATGACTTCGACAATCCGATCTATCATGCCGAAGAAGAAGGCGAAGAAGATTGTGAACTGCCGGGGGAATTAGCCAGGTTGTTGAAACAAGAGGAGAAGGTGATTTAACCGCACGAGGAGCGAGTCGAGGTTGTGAATCTGGGTACCGAGGAGGTTAGAAAAGAAGTGAAAGTTGGGGCTGCTTTGGAGGCAAATGTCAAGAGCAGAATGATAGCCTTGTTGAAAGAGTATGTTGATATCTTCGCCTGGTCTTATCAAGATATGCCAGGGTTGGATACCGATATTGTTGTGCACAGGTTACCATTGAGAGCAGATTGTCCTCCAGTGAAGCAGAAGTTGCGCAAAACTCGACCTGAGATGGCCATGAAAATCAAAGAGGAGGTTCAAAAGCAGTTGGATGCTGGTTTCCTAGCTGTCACTAATTATCCGCCTTGGGTCACGAACATTGTGCTGGTGCCGAAGAAGGATGGAAAGGTGAGAATGTGTGTGGACTACCGGGATTTGAATAGAGCTAGCCCGAAAGATGATTTCCCATTACCTCACATCGATGTGTTGGTAGATAATACAGCTCAATTCTCGGTGTTTTCCTTCATGGATGGCTTTTCTGGCTATAATCAAATCAAGATGTCGCCAGATGATATGGAGAAAACAACGTTCATCACACCGTGGGGCACTTTTTGCTATAAGGTGATGCCATTCGGTCTCAAGAACGTCGGTGCCACGTATCAGAGAGCTATGGTGACTTTGTTTCATGATATGATTCATCATGAAATCGAATGCTATGTTGATGACATGATAGCGAAGTCCCAAACAGGAAAGGGCCATCTGGTAGATCTGGCCAAGTTATTTTACCGGTTGAGACAATTCAGACTGAGGTTGAATCCGAATAAGTGCACTTTCGGAGTGCGGTCCGGTAAGTTGCTGGGGTTTATTGTGAGTGAAAGAGGAATCGAGGTCGATCCTGCTAAAGTAAAAGCAATACAAGAAATGCCTGAACCGAGAACAGAGAAGGAGGTTCGTGGTTTCTTAGGTAGATTGAACTACATTTCACGGTTCATATCTCATCTAACAGCCACGTGTGAACCCATATTCAAGTTGTTGAGAAAAGATCAAACGGTCAGGTGGAATAATGATTGCCAAGCGGCATTTGAAAAACTAAAAGAATATTTGCAGGAGCCTCCGATTCTGATGCCTCCTGTGGAGGGACGACCGTTAATTCTGTACTTGACGGTCCTCGAGGGGTCTATGGGGTGTGTACTGGGGCAGCATGACGAGTCTGGTCGAAAAGAGCATGCAATCTACTACCTTAGCAAAAAGTTTACCGACTGTGAAGCAAGATATTCATTGCTCGAGAAAACTTGTTGTGCTTTGGCCTGGGCTGCTCTCCGACTGAGACAGTATATGCTGGTTCATACCACTTTGTTGATTTCCAAGATGGATCCGATCAAGTATATTTTTGAGAAGCCAGCATTGACCGGACGGGTTGCGAGATGAAAAATGATTTTGACTGAATATGATATTCAGTATACCTCTCAGAAGGCGATAAAGGGGAGTGTATTGTCTGATTACCTCGCCCAGCAGCCCATTGAGGATTATCAACCGATGAGGTTTGAGTTCCCTGATGAGGACATCATGTTTCTCAAATTGAAAGATTGTGAGGAACCGATCCCGGAGGAGGGGCCTGACCCTGAATTCGAATGGATTCTGATGTTTGATGGGGCCGTTAACGTGAATGGTAGTGGAGTTGGTGCTGTTTTGGTTACGCCGAAAGGATCCCACATTCCTTTTGCTGCCCGACTAACATTTGAGTGCACCAATAATGTGGCTGAATACGAAGCTTGTATCTTGGGTATTGAAGAGGCGATTGATTTGCGGATCAAAAACCTTGTTATCTATGGATATTCAGCTTTGGTCGTGAATCAGGTTAACGGGAAATGGTATACGCATTAATCTCACTTAATTCCATACCGGGATTATACGAGGAGATTGTTGACGTTTTTCACCAAGGTGGAATTACACCATGTGCCGAGAGAAGAGAATCCTTTGGCAGATGCTTTGGCTACTCTGGCTGCCTTGATTAAGGCGCAGTGGTGGAATCAATTCCCAAGTGTTGAGGTGGGACGTCTGGATAGACCGACTTATGTGTTTGTTGTTGAAACAGCGTCTGATGATGGAAAGCCGTGGTATTTTGATATTAAGCGTTATCTGGAGACCCAAGAGTATCCTGAGGGAGCATCCAAGAAGGACCGAAAGACTCTGAGGAGGTTGTCCATGGTGTTTTATCTGAACAAGGATGGGGTTTTGTACAAGCGGAATTTTGATTGGGTCTTGCTCAGATGTGTCGATGACAAAGAAGCAAGCCAATTGATGAAAGAGGTGCACGAGGGGTCGTTTGGTACCCATGCCAGTGGGAATGCAATGGTGAAAAAGTTGTTACGGGCTGGTTATTATTGGATGACAATGGAGGCCCAATGTTTCAACTTCGTGCGGAAATGTCATAAATGCCAGATTATTGCTGACAAGGTGCACGTGCCTCCAAACCCGTTGAGTTTGATGTCGTCTCCATGGCCGTTCGCTATTTGGGGCATCGATATGATCGGGAAGATTGAGCCTACGGCTTCGAATGGGCACCGGTTCATATTAGTGGCTATTGATTACTTCACCATGTGGGTGGAAGCAGCCTCTTATGCAAACGTGACGAAACAGGTTGTTGCCAGATTCCTCAAAAGAGACATCATTTGCAGATATGGGGTTCCCAAAAGAATCATTACTGATAATGGTTCTAATCTCAACAACAAGATGATGGCAGAACTGTGTTGGGAGTTCAAGATCGAGCATCACAATTCTTCTCCTTATCGTCCGAAGATGAATGGGGAGGTCGAGGCAGCTAATAAGAATATTAAGAAGATTGTGCAGAAGATGGTCGTGACCTATAAGGATTGGCACGAGATGTTGCCGTTTATATTGCATGGGTATCGAACCTCGGTACGTACGTCTACTGGGGCAACGCCTTTCTCGCTTGTATATGGGATGGAAGCCGTGCTACTGGTTGAGGTCCAGATTCCGTCGTTGAGAGTCCTGATGGACGTGAAATTGAAAGAGGCTAAATGGGTGAGAACTCGGTATGAAGAGTTGAGCCTGATTGAGGAAAAGAGGCTGGCAGCCATTTGTCATGGGCAATTGTACCAGCAACGAATGAGACGTGCTTTTGACCGAAAGGTGCGACCTCGTGTGTACCATGTGGGAGATATGGTGTTGAAAAGGATCCTTCCTCCTCAGAACGATCGTCGGGGCAAGTGGACACCTAATTATGAGGGTCCATTCGTGGTCAAGAAGGTTTTCTCTGGCGGAGCCTTGTTGTTGACGACCATGGATGACGAGGATTTTCCATCCCCTGTGAATGCGGACGCAGTTAAAAAATACTTAGTATAAGAGACCTGCTGGACGAAAAGAATAAAATAGTCCAGGCAAAAAAGGGCATCCCGGCGAACCAAGAAAAAAATGAAAAGGTTCGGGCAAAAGTTAGGGATAAAAAAGAAAAAACTATACACCCGGCAAGTCGAAAACCCCACAAGGGAGGCTTGGGCAAAAAAGGGTATCCCGGTGGATTGAAAACCCGAAAGGGCGGTCCAGGCAAAAGAGGGATTGAAACGAACAACTGCGTCTAGCATGATCGTTTGTACTTTGGTTATGACACCTGGATAATTCCCGGCAGGGATCGGTTGGAAGCGTCTTGTTCAGAAGGCAGAAAGTGCGGAGAGTCTTGAGGGCATATGGGGTGTAACCGAGTTGGAACTCGATGAGATCACAGTTTCAAATTGCTATTAGGATAGATTTTCCTTTTGTGCGCAATTACCTCTTTTGAGGAATTTCTTCCTATGTATTGCTCAGTTATGAGCCACCTTTTCAATCAATAAAATGCATATTCAGTCAAATAATTTTGTTTTTGTTTCTCATTACCGCTTTGATTGCAAAAACATCCGTTTATTTTGATAAAGAATCTTTGCATTTTGAGACATAGGGGTCCCTTCCAATGCATGTTCATGAGATTGAAAGCCTGAAATCTTATTCGGAAGGTTGAGTG
Source organism: Lathyrus oleraceus (assembly GCF_024323335.1). Classification (NCBI taxonomy): domain Eukaryota; kingdom Viridiplantae; phylum Streptophyta; class Magnoliopsida; order Fabales; family Fabaceae; genus Lathyrus; species Lathyrus oleraceus. The sequence goes on from NC_066582.1 coordinate 388,196,511, forward strand.
ACCCAGGTGTTGAAATTTTGGCACGCCTGGGGCACGTTTTTATCTAACGATCTCTTTTGCAGGTGCTGTTAGATATTTTCACTCACTTGCAGGTTGTGATGTGAAGCCTTTTGACAAAAGATTCCCGTGGAGTCCAATCAGGGATAAGGGATTGAAGAATGGTGAAAAGATGGCGAAAGACGTGCGACGATCCTGGAGGGTTAATCAAGAAGACTCTTCAAAGTGTGAAGAAGTGGAAAGTTAACATTTCGGTTAGATGGTGAATACCGGGGCTCGACGAGTCGACAAGTGTTCCATGTCAAATATTCCGTATATCCCCAGCAGGTTCGAGATCGGTATTTCTTCGACAGCCAAGTCTGAAGTGTGCTAATTCCCTAGCAGGGATGAGATTGTTATTTCCCCAGTGGAGGTGTACGTTGGTGGATTCTTCCCCAGCGAAGTCCCCAAGCGGATCGAGTTCAGTGGAGGTTATCCCTGTAACACCCCTTTTTCTACCCCAAATTATTTAGCATATAATCAGAGTAAATAAGCACGCATATAAAGAAAAGGGCGTCACATCGACGTTTTCGAAACTTAAAACTTTCAAAAACCAACAATACTCCTGGTCATTCAAAATAACACTTCTCAATCATCATAAATATTCAAGCAATATGTGTTCGCAGCGGAAAATAAAGAATACTCATGTATTTCATAAAATGATTTATGTCCCATACCATGATCATCTCTCAATAATCATTCAAATTCAGATAAAACAATTAATGACATAAAGCATATCAAATTAAGACACGAGTTCAATATCACTAATCTACCCAGTGTTACATGACCAGAGCATTGACTCATTACCAAATTCAAACTAAATACGGAAACTCTCCAGCTATTCTCGAGCGAGCTACCGTCCACCTACTCCAACAATACTACTCTGTAGTATCTGCACGATACCCATATAAAGGTAACATTCAAACAGAAAGGGTGAGAATTCCAAATCATTATGAAATAGCATAATAAGGCACAATGAATTAAAACACAATTTAAGAATTCATCACACTTGGTATAATTATATCAATGATATTAACATACAATCATTCCACATATTTCAAATGTACATCACACTCACATCAATACATGCATTCAATGATCACATAACTATAGACGACTCTATGCAAGACAATGTGACTCCATGCATGTGGTACCTCAATGTGAACTCAAAGTTTCACCGCTTTCCGATTCAATATCTAGAATCCAAGCCACGCTTCCGATCCGGACAAGACCAAAGCCCTACGTCTGTTTCCAATGAAGGATCACCGCTTAATACTACGCATAATCCCAATTAAGGATTAACGTCTGCTACGTCTGTTTCCAATGAAGGATCATCGCTTAATACTACGCCTGATTCCAAGTAAGAATCAACGTCTGCTCATGTGAACCCACAGTTTCACCACTTCCACAATGAAGTCAACCATGCTATGAATGGATGCACACATACCAACACATATGCAATTAAGATCTATATCATCTTAACATATCACATACCACCATAACTCACAATTGGTACGTATACACATTCATCACCACACATCATCTATGATTACATATACACATCCATAACCAGAAATCATTCACAATCCAATAATGGTATCCATACACATTCATACAATATTTTATTCACCAATATAGGCCAACCATCAAACAGGTACACATAGATTTCATTCCAAAACGCACACAACAATTAAATATCAATTTTTCAATATTATAATAGTGTTAACCGGTTAACGCCCTGGGTTAACCGGTTAACGCAAAACAGCATGCGCTCCTAGGCAAATTTTAACAGTGTTAACCGGTTAACGCCCTGGGTTAACCGGTTAACGCAAGACAGAATGCAATTTTTCATAAATCATAACAATGTTAACCGGTTAACGCCCTGGGTTAACCGGTTAATGCAAAACAGAAAGCTGTTCCTGCTCTAACAACAAAACAGAATGCAGAATTCTCCACATTTTTCATCGTTGGAGGACTTCCGGACCTCCGATTTCGATTCCGTAAAAAGCTACACGTTCAGAAAATCATGACTCATCCAAACATATATTCATTCACAGTTTTAGCATAGTTTAATCATCACAATTTAAGAGTATCTATCAAACCTAATAATTCCAAAACCATGCCAATTAAGGATTTCAACCTAAAACATGTTCCTACCAATTGACCCAATCATACTACCCATAATAATAAGGATTTCCCCCCTTACCTTGTAAATCTGATGAAAACCCTGACTCCTCTTTACTATTGCTCTCCTCTTTCTCTAATGCCTTTAGTGCTCCAGTGAGTTATAATTCTCACTCCCCTCACCTCTTACTATTTATAATAGTATTCTAGTTGGGCTTAAATCATGATATCCATCTAATTTAATCACTAGACCCAATAATACCTAATATTTAAATACCTCTATTTAAATTTAAATAATTAACCACTCACTATGCACACTAGGTTAATTAATAATTATTTAATTATATCTCATATCAACTAAATAATTGATTACCATACTAATTAATTAATTAATCCATTATTATACTACCTCACAACCGCTTAATTACTCAACACTCCAAATAATTAAATATAATATAATAAAATAATATAATAATTAATTCCTAAAAAATTGGGCTGTTACAATCCCCAGTGAGGGTTGTCCTTTCCCCAGCAGGGGTGTTATTCCCCAGCAGGGTGGAGGTTGGAGTGGTATCAAGTTCCTCAGGAGAGTGCCTCGAGCTCCTCAGTAGAGTCCCCTGAGGGGGATACTTTTTATACATTCATCATTTAGAGAAGCATAGCATATCGCATAGCTAATTGCGTAGCATTTCTATGGTTATGGAGCATTACGCTGAAAAAAATCATGCATCAGCATTGCAAGCATAAGCTAGTCTCAAGCCGTGGTTACCGTTTGAGAATTGGTTTAGCTGGTTGGTGAAGATGTTACTCAAGCCGTGGTTACCGTTTGAGAATTGTTTTTGCGGGTCGGTGAAGATGTTACTTCGAGGAGTTCGGCATCGTGATTCTAGATCAACAGTATTCCCCAATAGTGTGATATTGGAGGAAGATTTCTGTCGTGCGAGATGGAAGTTGGAAGATGTTACTCTGAGGAGTTCGGCATCGTGACGTTAGAGCAACAATGTTCCCCAGTAGTGCGATATTGGAGGAAAATTTTCCGTCGGGCGGAGATGGAAATGAAGATCAGAGAACGTTACGCGGTCAGCACGAAAATCGAGATTCAAATGGAGAAAGGGAAGTGTTGGGCATTTTCTGGAGAACGGGGTTCAACTGGAATTGAAGATGGTATCCGGGATGAGGTCCTCAGGATTGTCTTCTGATCATGTGTCACCTTAGACTTTGGCGAGGCCAACAGAAGTCGTTATGGGTGTCTTCAAGTGAAGAAATGAACATGTTACCTTCCTTTCGTGAAGGTGTACCCTCTGATATGTCGCCATCAGAGTGGTGTTTGGTGTTATTTCCGACGTTGCCAACGGAATTATCACAAGAGAATGGAGAATGGGGTCCAAATGGAGAAAGGAAGACACATGGTGTTTTTTGGAGAACGGGGTCCAAATGGAGAAAGGAAGACACGGGGTGTTTTCTGGAGAGCGGGGTTCAAATGGAGAAAGGGAGATACGGGGTGTTTTCTGGAGAACGGGGTTCACAACGGCGATCGCGAGTTATCGTCAGGCGACTGGGGTTCAAATGGAGAACGGGGTTCATTGTTTGGCACCAAGAGTGACATGAAGTTATCGGGGTTCAAATGCGGTGATCAGGGATCATCTGCGTGGAAGAAAAATATTAGTTTCGGGGTTCAAGAAGAATCAATTGAAAAGTTTTGGGGTTTAAGAAAAGCAAAAAAAATATAATAATCCCCAGCGGAGCGCAAATTGTTCGTCTGTTCTTGGTATTCAACCACTCTTCACTCTAATCATCTGAAAGCTGAGGCTGTTCATATCGACAGGTTCACAGTGGATTGAATAGAGGCAGCTGTAACACCTCAAAATTTGCCCTCCTCTTCTTGGGACTAGTTTAGCACATTGCATTTCATGTTTTAGGACATTAGGCATTTGCATATAACATATCATGTGAAAATAAGAAGGTCATCCTCCAAAGTCTTTTCAGAGATGGAGAAGTTGTATGATTCAAGCCTGAGGGTTTTCATGGATTGGTGATCAACCATCTGAGGGTTTGTGCTTCAGTCAGGGTTTCTTGATTCCTCAAAAGTCTTGAACATTATCTTATTGGCAAGGATACATCACCATCATCATGGTTATATCATCACCAAGGGCTTCATGATTCATGCTCAAGTTCCTTTGGCGTAGGGTTTTGACCTCTGGTCAACCCTAATCAATGCCATGCTTCCAGCCAGGGTTTTTCAAGGAGAAGAGGTATTCTATTAAGATGGAAATCACATGATGGTTATCATGAGGAGCTTACATGAGCTAGGGGTTCATTTCTGAGCAATTTTCTCAAGTGGTTGAGGCTCAAGCTGATCAGGGCATGTCAAGGTCATCTGAGGACCTATATAGTCAACTGTGCAATCAACTGAGGGCTGTGAGGTGGGGAAATGAGTTTTAACACTTAAATCATGTTCAAAATAGTTTCATTTGTCATTTCAAACATTTATCTTGAAGATTTTGAAGTCAGGACAAAAGTTTCCAAAAATGGAAAGTGACATGTAATTGAAAGTTTCCAAAAATGGCAAGTTTTTGGTCCACATTCAACTTGACTTTGCAACATCAAAGAAGCTCCAAATGGATTTTTGGTGAACATGAAAGTTTCGGATCTTTCTCTCCTCTTTTCAAAAAGTCCAAGATCATGTCCATATGATGAATGGTTGAGAAGTTATGGCCAAATGATCACAAAGTATACATGGAATTTCAAAGTGGCATAACTTTTGATTCAAAACTCCAATTTGGTCCACTCTTTTTGCAAAATGCTTGTCTTGACCAATACTTTGCAAATCAACCATTGCCTTGCATGAAATAAGATCACATGACCACTTGTTCATTCAAGTACATTTTGGAGGGAAAATGCATAATTCAAAATTGGTTGATCACATGAGCCAAATACCAATCCAATCATGTGCATTGAGTGATTTTAAGTGAAATCCAAGCATTGCATGAAATTTGGCACTTTCTACATGGCCATGCAACCTCACTTTGTCATTTTTGCAATTCACTTCAAAACTCACTAATTTTAATTAGCCAAGCCTCATTGTGATTAGTATGGTGATTAGTGAATCATATATAAGCTAAATCCTAACAGAATTTTCCATAATCACAATTCTAGATCTAGAATTCATTTTTCCCTCCAAAACTCTCTCTCCTTGGATTTCAAATTTTCTTCACATAAACCTCTATTTTCTTTGCATAATCATGATTATGGAGCATCAATGAGCAAGATCCAACCCTTGGTTTGAAGAATTGAGCAGGATTTCGTGTAGATTCAAGCACTCACATGTTAATGAAAGTTTGGAATTAAGGCGAATTCAGAAGATTTCAGCTATTCATTTGTGCACAAAGCTTCACAAGGAGATCATAGGACAAGAATTGGAGCTTTTGGAGGCTTGAAGATACGAGTTCATAGCACTGCCATCTCAAGTAAGTCAAAATTCGATCATCATCTTTTGCCATTTCATGTACATGATTATAAAGATCTCACTTAGTAGAGAATTCTGATATGCTTAGAATTAATTTTGGTTAAGAATTGAGGAAGTTATGTTGATTTAAAGTTTAGATCTAGGATTTTATTCCCTTCGATCCGTGCAATCCATGAGGAATTAGAGAAAACCATTAGCATATTTGAGATGTACGTGAGAAGAGCTTTCGATCCATGTATAGTTTGCTCGATTCTGGAAATTTTCGTGGCGGAGCTCCGCCGGAGACGGCCGGAGAAGACGGTTGCTCCACCGTCCTCCGCCGTCTGGTTCTTGCTGCTAGGGTTTCTTGATGAAACGCAGCGTTTTGGCCAAGCGCGTCTGGACCGAGCGAGGGCGAGTTTGATTCTTGTTGGTGCGCGTTTGTGAATTTTATTTTTCAAGCGCCATTTGAACCTAGCGCGCGCATGTTCGATTCCAGGGTTTTGCACTTTTGTTAATTTTATTTTTGAGCTTTTGACAACCTGCCATACCTGAGTTCGAATCCTCCTGGTGTTGTTTTGGTTGATTTATTTTGTGAAGCGCTTTGTGTTACCTGTTTGACCTGTGTTCGATACTGGTTGAGGCATTTTGCTATTTCATTTTTTTGAATTCAATATTTCCCTCCATGTTCATGCATGATCCATATTATTTCATTCATCTTCTAAAAATCATAAAAAATAGTAGGATTGTCCAAATTAATTCTAACTTTTTTCCACATGCTTGTGTTAATGTCTATTTTTTTTATAGCATTTATCCCATGATTTTTGTGCTTCTGGATTTTTATTTGTTGATTTTTGATTGGACATTGTGCAATATTGACATGTTGTGATCAATTGCCTGTGAAATGCTCATTCTTGATCCAATTGACTTGAAATTTGGTGTGATTAATCTCCTCTCATGATATGATGTTTGAGCTTTGATTTGAGATTTTTATCATTTAGTATCACTGTTTTGGACACATGAACATTTGGTGTGACAATTTGTGTCACAATTTGTATGTTGCATTTGTACATTTTCATTCATATGCCATTTGATCTCTTCTGGAGTTGAATTTTTGTATGATGATTGTTCATAACATTTTAAACTCACATAAAAAGTTTCATGATCATTGGATACATTTCTGTTTTAATATGGATTTTCTATTCTTGATGTCCAATTGTGTGCATTTTGCTTGCCTTTGATGTATCTTGATCATTTGATGGCTTTGCCTTATGATTTGGTTCTGGTCCTTTTGAGGACTCTTTCTTATTTGATTAAACATGCTTTGTACAAAATATTGACTTCTGTTTTGACTATTTGACTTGCCTTTGACCCTAGTCTTTGCACTAGTGGTTTGTACTCACCAATTGTGTTTGTGTTTCAGGTATCTAGCACTAATGGTTGGTTTGCTCATTATTTGAGATGCAAGTTGCTTTGTTTACTAACTATTGTTGTGTTCTAGGTCCATTGATGTGATGAATTCACTTGAGTGCTTGCATTTAAGACTTGCATTGTGTATAATTGTTGGATGATTCCACTGTGTTGTCTGTTGGTTTTCTGAATACAATACTAATTGGTTAGCTTTTGTACAGGTACATTAGCCGCTTGCTAGCTAGCTTTTGCTCTGCTTTGGAGTGTGGTTGATACACCACTGAGGTTATTTAGCCTTCTCACTCCATGTAGTCTGGAAGCCCTATCGCTTTTTTTGGCAGGCATTTGGCTGAAGTCCTCCTTAAGAGGCAATGTCTGTGATTATTTATATTTGTGCCAAAGACCTCCTTGTTGAGGCATGTTACTTGTTAAGTCCTCCTAAGTGAAGAGGCAATTGACAGATAGAAGGGACTAGTAGCCAGTCCCCTGTTATTCGTTGAGTCGTCCATTATGCTCGCACTACGTGCTGATGCTCTTGGACATGTACCCAAGATCTTGTATAGTGTCAGTCAAGTGGAATAGGGTCCCTCTTTCTAGACCCCCACGTTTTCTTTGCTTTGAGCTCACCCAGGCCAGGGTTAAGAGCATGAGGACTAACCCTCATTACCTTTCATCTGCTCACCCTGACGGTCAATGTCAGTGGTTAAGAGCTTCAGCATACCCCTACAGTTTTGGCTTATTTGTCGAGGTTGATATGACCCCTTGACTAAAGCCCAACCGTTTGTCTAAGCCTCTTGTTTGTATATAGAGTGTGATGATTGCTTGTGTGTTTGCTTTTCATACATGTTTATTTGCTGTTCGTATTGACTTGCTTCCTGTGCGAGTTAGGTGCTGATTAGATACCTCAACCTAGGGCTATTGTGGATTGCATGACAACTATTAGGCTCGAGTCAGTCTCCCTTTTAGTTTGTTATTCCCCGGTCTCTGGTTAGGAGAGAGTTTCTCCCCTGTTAAGGGGAACTACATCGCCCTGATTCTCATACCAGATGAGATACGTAGGCAGGAAATCGTGCGAGATCTCTCCGGGCACCCTTTTGTTTTTCAACCTTTTGCTTTTTTGTGTGTGTTTTGCTTGACAACTTTTAGGCTCGAGTTCCAGATTCCATATCAGTTTGCTTGACGTCTCAGCGTCTCTTTGTGTTTGTGTGACAACTCTTAGGCTCGAGTTCCAGACTCCTTATTAGCTTGTCATTTTGATAATCTTCTCTTTGATGTTCGCTGGTTAGCGATTGTTTATTTGTTTGGAGTCGGATGTAAGTCCAGCTATTGGTAGTCTATTTCCTGTTTGTTTGTTTGGAGTCGGATGTAAGTCCAGCTATTGGCAGTCTGTTTCCTGTTTGCTTTGAGAAGTTAGATATAAGTCCAGCTATTGGCATTCTGTTTCCTTGTTGAGTTTTCTTTTGACGTCTCAGCGTCTGTTTTCGGTGTTTTGTTTCGGCGTGCGTTAGCCGAGCTACGAGTGCTCTGATTCTTTCTCTGGATAGAGAAGATACGTAGGCATAGGATGCGATGTCCTAGCGAGCACGTTTCCCATTTCCCGGAACTACGTTGACTCTGATGTTTGTTTCTGACAAACTACGTAGGCCCAGGATGCGACATCCTACCGAGTCCCCTTCCTCCGTCCTCTTCCGCCTGTTTTACTATTCCAGTGTGTGTGCATTCTTTGAGCAGTTTTTATCAGCAACCTTATTCTATTCTTTTGAGCGTGGATCCCGTCGAGTACGGCGGACGTGAGCGGTGCTAATACCTTCCCCTTGCGTAACCGACTCCCATGCCTTGCAATCTCTGGTCGTAAGACCATTCCTTTCCCTTCTTCAGGTTTACTTCGAGCGTTTCCTTTCCCTCCTTTGGGATAAATAACGCATGGTGGTGGCTCTGTGTCTTTTTCCGCCGGTTGTTTTTCACGTTGCGACAATATCCTATCAGGATCATCTGACTCGACTTGTCATCAAGTTTTCTTCTCAATTGATCTGTCACATGTTTATATGCTATAGATCCAAACACCCTTAGATGAGTTAAGCTAGGCTTGACACCAGGCCCACATTCTTCTGGCATGATTCCTTCTAGCTTCTTCGTTAGACATCTGTTCAGAATATATGTCGCAGTTGACACAGCTTCTCCCTATAATTCTTTGGGTAAATGCTTGTCTTTCAACATGCTTTTAACCATATTCATAATGGTTCTATTCTTCCTTTCTGCGACTTTATTTTGATGTGGAGTGTAGGGTGGCACCACCTCATCACAATCTCTTCTTTCACACATAATGCATTGAAGTCTTTTGACACATATTCTCCACCACCATCAGTTCTCAAAATCTTGATCTTTCGACCGCCCTGTCTTTCGACCATAGATTTAAACGTGGAAAATACCTCGATCACTTCACTTTTCTTCTGGATCAGGTAAGACCACAGTTTTCGACTGAAATCATCTATGAATGTAACAAAATATTTGTTACCTCCAATCGAGTCCACCTGGAGAGGGCCACATACATCAGAGTATATGACTTCAAGAATTGCCTTTGACTTGCTTCCTACATCCTTACTGAAGTTGTTCTAACGCTGCTTTGCCTGCACACATTCTTCTCACACTTTGTTTGGAATATCGATTTCTGGTAATCCTGAAAACATATTTCTTCTCTTCAAATCTCTGATGTCTTTGAAATTGAGATGACCAAGTCTGTAATTCCATATCCATTCATCTTTGTTGGCTGTTGTTGCAAGACACTTGTGCTCCATCACATTAAGCTCAATCTTGAAGGTTATATTCTGAGACATTGGAGCCTTCAAGATCAACCTTCCATTTGAGTCGAGAACTCTCATCATCTTGTCTTCCATCGACACCTTGTAGTTCTTTTCGACCAACTGCCCTATGTTGAGCAAATTACTCTTCATCCTGGTATGTACAACACATTTGAAATTACTGACCTCTTGCCATCTTTCCTCATAATCAGAACATCACCAACACCTTCAGCTGCTAGAGTATTTTCATTTGCAAATTTCACCATGTTCTTCATTGAGGGCTTTATGTTGACAAACCAATCTTTTCTTCCAGACATGTGTGATGAGCATCCTGAGTCCAAGTACCACTGGTCCTTGAATCTCTCTTCTTCTCTTGTTGTAACCATCAGCAATGTCTCTTCTTCATCATGTTTCTCCAGCTTTGCATAAGTTTCTTGATTCTTTTGCTTTTCTAGACAATCACTAGAATAGTGATCATACCTTTGACAATTGCAACACTGAATGTGACTTTTGTCTGGCTTTTGACCACCACCTCTTCCTCTACCTGCAACACCACCTATTTGGTTTCCTTGGTTCTAGGGTTTTCTCTAATTCGACCAGTTTCCTTCTTGCTAATTTTGACCAGTCGAATTGTTGTAACCTCCTCTGCCTTTGTTGTCATTCCAGCTTCCTTTGCCTTTTCTTTCTTTTGCTGATTGAGCTTGCAAAGCCATATCACTCTTCAACTTTCCTGAAGCTCTTTCAGCCATTCTTTATTCATGAGATTCAAGTGTCCCTTGAATCTCTTCCTTTGTCAATTTTGACAAATATTTTGACTCTTCTATGGCTACTACCACGTGGTCGAACTTTGGAGCCAACGACCTCAAAATCTTTCCAACAACAGATCTTGATGTCAACACTTCTCCATATACCTTGATTTGATTCACCAGTTTCGTAACCTTGATGAAAAATCAGTTATGCTTTCATTGTCTTCCATCTGAAGTAATTCATACATTCTTTTGTGAGTTTGTAACCTCACCTTTTTCACCTTCTTCGCGCCTCCAAATGATTTCTCCGGAATTTCCCATGCTTCTTTCGCTGACTCTGCATCACTAACCTTTTCAAAGTTATCTGCATCAACATATTGATGGATTATAAAGAGAGCTTTATAATCTTTCTTCTTCAATTCTTTATGTGCAACCTTTTCTTGATCCGTCGCGGCTTCTGCAAGTGTTGTTACTCCTTCATTCACAAGATCCCAAAGATCTTGATAACATAATACAACGTTTATCTGCTTGCACCAATTCTCATAATTGCTATTCTTGAGAATCAGAAGATTTGCTGGAAAATGCTCGTTTGGATGATTCATTACCGTGGTGATTTTCTTCCCACGAATCGATTAACCGGAGCTCTTGATACCAAATGTTGGAAATCCCCCAAAACCTATGGACAATTTCAATCAATCTTGATGAACAAGATTGTTATTACCCACATAATGACAATGAAAAGAAAGGAACAATGGAGAAAGAGAGAGTTTATAGAACGATGGAGGAGAATAGTAATATAATTCTGCAAAGTTTCTCTCTGCCCACAAACTTTGGATAACTTCTTATTCACTTTGCAACTGCAAAATACTGTGAATACAATGTTATGAATACTTTATTCACCTCTATTACAAAAATAAGGGTTACTCCCTCTATTTATAGATTTAGGTTAACTTGGACCTCAAGTCAAAGCCCCAAACTATAAAAGCCCAAAATTATAAAAGCCAAAAATAGCTAACACTACTTAACACACTAGGTGATTGTACACTTCCTTGCTCTATCGAGCAACCTACTTCGACCAAGGAATTATGATTCAACAAGTATTAGTGAGTATCTTGATCCTCTAAGTGCATTTAGCACCCATTTTCAAAAGGAGAAAAACATGTAATATATAAGGAGTGGTGTAGGTAGAAAAACATTAGGAATAGAGCCCAATAAACAAGAAGAAAAAAGAAGAAGGCTCATAACAACAATAAAAAAATTTGGATATTTCATAATGCATTCTATATATTATTTAGACACCACATAAAAATACTAAAATATCTTCAGATTTTGAAGATACATATTTGGACGCATCTAATTCTTACTTAACTCTAAAATATTTCAGAGATGCATCTTCAAACTTATTTTGGAGACACATCTTCGAAATGTATTGAAACTCAAATCGCGTCAAAATCATTTTTCTTCCTCATTTTTAAAAAATCACAAAGTTTGCTCAAACTCTCTCAAAGTGTTTTCCATCAACCAACTCACAAATCAAACAGCCAAGCTCAGAGGTTCTTCAATCAACATCAAGTGCATTAGAGACATCATCAAAGTGTGAGGTAAACTCTAAATTTGTATGTTTTTTGTTGTTTTGAAAAGTTTTTCGTTTTTGTGTAAATGAGTAGAAATTGACGATTAAGGTAAGAAATATATAGAAATTATATGAATGATAATTTACATATTATGTAAAACATATTTGTTGGATATATATGATGATCAAACCATTATTTTTTTTGTTGAGATGTTTACATTGCCGCCATTGACGCACATGAGGTGTTGCAGAAAATTTCGGAGATGTATCTCCGTAATTTTTAAACGTTTAAGTTTCCCAATAACTAGAGATGCATCTCCAGAAGTTAGCAGTTTGTTTTAACTTTTTATTTTCTTATTTGTAGTGTTGCTTGCTTGCACTAATTGTCTGGTTTACTTTAAATTATAGGCATTATGTCCGATAGACACGATATACTAAGGCACGAGAGGATTGCACAAAATGCATCAGTGCGGCGTGAGAAAAATCAGATTCTAGAGGCTCTTGTTCACTCTAGCCATGCAGAGACATCTACTTCTAGGCGCATACTTCTCCATCATCTTCTTCCCGTAAGAGACATGTTTCACATACTGATGGATCACTCCCTCCATCCTCCTGCAGGCACTAGGTTTCACCTATTCGTGCGCAAGAGGTACCCGAGTCACTAGTGATACTAGAGACACCAGTGCCACCTCCAAAGGATGATGCTTCTAAGGCAGTGCCATCTCATACTACTGATGCTGCTGAGCTAGTCCCCCTCAGGATGGTCAGACTGCTGAGGATACTGAACCGGAGCCATTTGGAGGAGGCCATATAGAGTTGTCACTACTTGCTCTGTACCCACACCACACCATAATTCCAGACATACTTGAGATAAAGAGGTAGCATTATAAGTTTCAAATAATGATTTATTTTCTACAGGACCGTTATCCACTAAAGATTATTAATCACGGGTAGAACATTACTAGACTGTCTCAGCCGAATAAGGAGTGGTTTTAGGTAGCCTTTTCCCAATCTGAGATGAAGGACTTGTGCTTGACCGGTTATATTATAGTCAACCACTAGATACTTAATGCATTCCTGGAGAGATGGCACAGTGAAGCCTCGCTATTTCATCTCCACTTGGTGAGATGTCTATCACACTCGATGATATGGCGTGCTTGCTACATCTTCCGACCATAGGGAAACTTCTAGATCATGGAAGTATTAGCAAAGACGATGCACTCAAGTTAATGGTAGACTATATAGGAGTTGAACAAGCGACTATGATGTCAGAGATGGAGAGAACCAGAGGGGCTCGTTCTAGGTTTGAATTCTTCAAAAAGGTATATACAAATGGGCTCCTTAGAGCTCGGGAGTGTAGCGGTAAATTCATGATCATCAAGCTATGGATAAGCTAGACATCAATAAAACCAGAGTCGCCACCACACTTTTATTGTTTCCAAGGGAAAAGGGAAAAGTACGAACAAAACCCAAAAGGTAAGAAGTTTTCAAATCAAAACTAATAAAATGCCAGAGATTACAGGTAAGGGGGTTGGTTACACAGAGGGAAGATGTTAGCACCCAAAGTGTCATAGGTACTCCTAGGGAGCCCTTTTTTGTGTGCATGTGTGTTTTTGTACAAAATGATGTTTGCAATAAAATAGAATCGAGGGATGAGAAAAGAATCCATTAATTATATTTTTGTGTTTGACAAGACCTTCGGATTTGTGCCTACGTACCAACATAAAATGAGGGATCAAAACCTCGTAGTTCGTGGTATCAATTTCAAAATGAGTGTATTGCTTTTAACAAAAATTTAAGTTTAACAAAGGCACAAAAGGCCTAAAATTATTTGAATGAGTGTTAGTTCTTTTTGGCTTTTGAAAATTTAAGTCAAGTATAGTTAAGTTTATTTACAAGTTTGATTAAGAAAAGGAGTTTGAAAATGAAATGGCATAAGGACAAAGTTTTTAATTTGCAATATGGTCTAAGTTCAGAAAACAAACACAAGCAAAGAAGATTTTGAAAGGAGGGAGAGATTTGAAATTAAAGAAGTGGGGAGGAGATGAAGAGACTAATCCTAAGCATAAATTTAAAAGTTAAGAGTTGAAAAGATCAGACCAATTGGCTGCAATTCAATAGACAAGAATGTCATATAGAAACCCAAATTTCCCTTGGACTTTAGAATCAAGCAACATCAATACACAAATAGAAAGGTGAGAAGCAACACATCAAATAAAGATGGCCACATCCAAGCTTAGAAACTCCATGATCTTCTTCAAAATTTCCCATGTATCAGATGACTTCAAAGATGGCATTAGGCACATGTTCAAAATAACAGCTTCATTATGATCATGTAGCAGATGAACTCAAATGGATCTTCAATATTGTATCAGATGAATGTTCACTTCACAAGCATTTGGTTTCATCAAAGTTGGCATTGGCGAAGTCCTTTGCATAAGGAGTGTTACCTAAATTCTAAGTCCAATAGTCTCAGATCAAACCAACAGTCCACACAATTTTTTTTAAGGTTTTTGTTATTATTATGTACATTAAGGTCAAAATACCATACAAACAAACAAGTATATACAAACACAATATATCACAAATTATGGCCCAAGTGGGCAGAGTGAAAATGTCATTAAGTAAACAAATTGAATGGTATGAATAATGGAAAATGAATTAAAAGCTCAAAATTAAAGTGCATAAAAGTAAATGGCTTGAAATGAAATGTTAGTTGTTAGTTGATTAGGAGTTAGTATTGCTTTTGCTTTATTTTGTTTAAGTCATTCTTTGGAGAACACTCAACCCACTTATCACAAGCATGAATCCTTGAACCAAGATATCTTCCAAAGGAAGGAAAAAAGGCCAAGTTTCTACACAATACCATGAAAGAGGGGAGACTTACAATCTCACTTACTAGAATGATATGCCTTTTATGTCACATATTTAACACTATGTTAAGTAATCGTAATTGGACTTACGTAGAAGTCACAACTATTTGAGGTTGGGTAATAGAATTTTGGTGTTAATGCGTGTTAGAGACATAATATAATGGACTATGCTCATGAAACATGCCACACGCAAAAAGAATATGCAAAGTGGTGGACCTAATCTCATCCATACTCATGTTGATTTTTCAATCAACAAGCCTTAGGATATAGAGATGTCATAGGTCCATGATATGAATGAATAAAGAAGGGGTATGAAATGAAGAGGGAGGGGGAATGGATCAATCACAAATTGGTCAAGGGAGGACTTTTACCAAATTAAGATCATTCATTCATTTTGGGAGATGGAATGTACATTCCATTAATCCCCTAAATCTAATGATCTTAACCTAACAAAGTCAAATCAACCTTGACCAAGACCCAACAACGAAAGTCAAACTCAACAAGTCAATTAAAATGCCTCTACACAATTTATTTGGCATTTAAACAATTAAAAATAATCAAAATATGCATTAAATTAAATAATTGTTGGTCAATTTCCTAAAACCTCATCAAAAAACCCAAAGAAATGGCCATGAGATTTATGATAGGTCAAACAAGGTCAAAGGACCTTGGAGAAAAAAATTCATAATTTTTGGAAACTTAAAAGTATTTTTAAACAATTAAAAATATTCAAAAAATCAATTAAATCATGAAAGATATTAATAATGACCCAAAAATAATTTTAATTCAGAAAATGAAAGAGGATTAAATTTAATTTTTTTTTGGTGAAACTCTCATATATTTTGGATCAATATTAAAATTAATAAGAATTAATGAAAATAACAGAATTAAAATGAAAATCAAATAATCAGAAAAAACGTGGACCACTTGATCTCCCTCATTAATTGAGGTGGCAGATCAAGTGGATCCAAACGTGCGTTCCACCATGGACTAGAGTCAGCGCGCCACAAACAAGGTATTCAAAACCAACGCTCGTGATTAAAACAATTTGAATAGATCATGTGGCTCTGGATCATGCCGACTCACCACCAGAGCAAATCTCTGATCACCTTCTCAGGCAAGCCTCGCCGGACTGATCCACTCATCACCATTACTAAAATAAAAAAGAAGGACATAATTTCGAAGTAAAAATGGCACCGGGCACGACTATCACCTCAATTTATCCTAACACCGAGTATATTGAGAGATACAAGGAGTTGAACTTTGAGGTGCACGATCTGAGTTGCTTAGATTTGACCTCAAATCAACTCAATCTTGTTGCGTACATTGGTAGGACTTCAGACAACCAAGGAACCAAGATAATTATGGAGAATTAAGTGAGAATCGAAGAGATGAAAAATTCTGCAAAATACCTTCAATGCAGTGCAAAATTTGATTGTTCTTGCTTTGATTCTTGCTTGATCTCACTCAGAAAGCTTGCAGAAGTAGATTAGAATCAACCAAAGGCTTTGGATCCCTGGAGTTTTGAATCTCCAAACAGTGAGATTCAAACACAATTTTCAAAGAAAATTCTCAAGTTTCTCCTTTCAAATGGAAGGGTTTAGGGTATTGGAGCAAAGCTGGCGCGAAGGGATCTCCAATTCTGAACCTAGAGGTCTCTATTTATAGCTGAATCACATGTTATTTGCACCTTCAAATTAAACTTCCAAATTTGGAAATGGATGATGCATGCTTGCATGGGCATGTACAGTCCCATGAAGTCACTCCTCTAGCTCCATAATCAAGTGTGAATGAGTATGAAAGCAACTTGGAATGAAAGGCAACTGTAAGCAGCTGTTTAAAGTTTTGATTTTTCCAAATAATGATGCCATGTTCAAGCCATGTGCATCCCATTCAAATCTTGTCCAAAATGGATGAAATTGAACTTTTTGGAAAGGTTAGATCAAGAGGAACAACTTTCATATTGGACACTTTTCCATTTGAAACTTGTATCATGATGAATTTTGAGGTGGAAGTTTGGAAATTTTAACATATCAAAACAATTTCTAAGTGTTAAGGCATATGTTCACTTATTCCACCTTGGCTAACTTTTTATGTGAGCTTAAAATAAGAATAGTTCCTTCATAAAAGTTGTATCTATTTCAAAATCCTTCAAAATGGTCATAAATTTAACCCCATTTGGATTTGATATGACGTAGTTATGCATTTTTGAAATTGAGGAAAATCACTTGTTCAATGGTATTGGTCCAAAATGACCTATAATGTATCCTTATATCACATGCTCATAAATTTTGAATTAGCTCTTCCTAAAAACATAAAAGTTTAATTAGACACCTTGAATTTGATTGTGAAACTTGGAAATATTTTATCGCGTAAAAATTGAGCAAGTTATGGCCTTGGGAAGTTGACCTCCAAATTAGGGTTTAGACAAAATGGTCTATAATCGTTCACCATAAAAAATGACTTTACAAGAAAAAATAGCTCTAGACCTCATCATGAAAGTTGTTTGGAATGTCATTTAGCGTAACGTTTCTCTTGGAATCATTTTCATATGATAAACATTGTAGGAGATAGGGTCTAAGGGACCCCAGTTTTGATCAGATGAATTCCTCTAGTTAACCAACTTGCTAGCTTGCATTTCTCTTGACTTTTGGGACTCATGGGAGATCATATATGCATAAGATGATGAAATTTTAGGCGTCCCTTGAAATATTTGACCATTTTTTGAAGAAGCTTGGTGAAGAAGTTACACAAGACACCTAGATGAACTAGGGTTTCCACTGCAAACCAATTCCAAACTCTTGATGATTTGATGATCAAAATAACATGCGAAGCTTATGGGGACTCATATATGATGTCTAAATCCATTGTGGACAATTCCTTGATTGTGCTATTGGCAAAGAGGGTCTTAAACCCTCGATGTGAGCTTGATAGATCAAAGGTGATCATGTGCCTTACCTACAAAATAGTTAGACAAATGCAAAGACATATTTTTGGTATTTTGGTTAGTAAATGATAAAATACAAAGTATGATACAATCAAATGGTGCTTGGTGATCTCTCCTAATACAAACCGAATGAATGCGGGGTAAGGAGGATGCCAAGGTATGATCCCAATGTTAATGCATATGATGAGATAGCATGAGGGATCTTAGGGTCAAAATTGGGGTCTTACAGGGAGGCTATAGGCGATGATGAGTAGGTGGAGCTCTATATAATGTATTCCATGAGAACATATCAGCTTTATTTGGTTGGCACTGTAATTGTTTTGGACAAGAATGCCACTTATATATATCTCGTCTACCTACGATACTTCGAGGACTTCGAGTGGATCCATGAGCACAACTGAGGGGCCGCTTGTTTGGTTTACTTGTAGTTGAAGTTATCAGAGGGTTGTTGGTGGAAGACAAATCATGTCACATGCATCATCACACCCTTACTAATGATTTGTGTGTTCCATACTTTTTAGGCTTGGACCCTCCAGCAATTCCTGTGCATCTCTGGCTGGGCAGGTGTACCGACTTACATTGAATATATGCCGCGTACTATTTCATTTTCCCTGCTCAGAGGGAACCAAACAATATAGTCGCTCAGAGTGTATATTGACTGCTTGGTTGTCGAGGACATGCATTTCAACAATTATGTCGATCATCGTGAGACGCGTCCATTTGATGAGATAGTGGTATACTATGGATGGTTGGCATGCATATCACGTTTCATTGCTCCTCATCTTCCCGAGCACATGATACGACAGTTTGACCACACCCAGAACACTCCTAGATACCATGTTGTCTCTGCTGCTCCTGCTTTGACCCGTAGACAGATGGATGCCAGGTTTGATGATTATTAGAGTCCCATAATACCGGAGGACGCACGGTGTACCATAGTTGAGAGCGACTAGAGCTACACCAATGGGTACATCAGGTGGTTCTTTAGGGTGTCACATCTGTATATGGTGCAAGCTGCTCCAGGAGATCTACCGAGGCCAGATCACTAGGAGATACTAAAGGAGGAGAAGACAGAGTTAGATCATGTTGAGGATGTCTTGCATAGATATTGTCTAATAGTGAAGATTGCGCAGACAGGCATTGACATATATATCTTCCCTGATGGATCTGATGTGAGGCAGGTCCTATATGCCATCATGATGGAGGCACAGGGGCGAGGGGTATTAAAGGCCAATGAGCCAGAGAAGGGAGAGGAGATGTAGTCTGACATACACAGTAGTGCAGTAGTATATATTAGTTTTACTTTGGATTCATTATGCATTGTATTTTATTTTCACCTCATGCTACTTTATGGTGTATTTTTACTTTATTTATATATGATGTTTTTGGACCATCTTGATTTATGTACGTCACCTTTGGCATATCAATTACATGGTTTAAATCTCGTCACATAACATGGTACATAACGTTTATAAATATTCATCTGAATAAACCTAAACACAACATAACATCTACTGTTATGGTAGGTTACGAAGATACATCTTTGAAAAATAAATGAAGATGCATCTCTGATATAATATGTGTGTCAAATGCCTTTTAGAGTTAGTGCATGGTGTATGAATTTTAAAATATTAACGAGATGCATCTCTAGATTATTTAACGTTTCATGGTGCATCCGGAGATGCATCTCCAAAATCAGATGACATTTTAGTATTTTCATGTGGTGTACTAGTAATATATAAGGTGCATTAAAAATTCCCAAAAACTTTGGGAAAAAGTATGATGAGGAGTCTATTTTGTAAATTAAACAAAAGATCATCAGTTTTCTTCTATACATTACTAAGGGAATATCATTATATGGACCATGATGGACCCTCTAAGTCATTTTAGAGTGTAGATATTTAGGGAGATCCTATAAAATTCGTTATATGAATCCTACAATCTATTTCTAGATTCTTGGGTCGATTCATAATATGTTTTGTAACTTAAATAACATAAAAGTAAAAGAAAATGAGAATAAATTTAAGGATTTTCTCAATGCACCATATATATTACTAGGGAACCACATGAAAATACTTAAATGCCCCAAATTTCGGAAATGCATCTTCGGAAACACCCCATGTACACACAACTCAAGGACATTAGAAGAGGGAACATACATCCTTTTCTTATTTTGAAACTTCCTAGGAAAATTGTCATTTTCTATGAGAACACCACTCTTATCGAAAGTAAATGGAGGTCTCTTCTTGTCACATTTGCTCTTGCTCCAGTCTGAAGGTTTGGCAACTTCAAGCCCTTTAATGGCCTCTTTATCAAATACAACAATATATCTAAGGAATGACATCACTTAAGAATCCTACAACTTACATCGATTCAAGAAATCAACAAGATTTTCCTCTACCTTTGATAGAACACCTGCATCTTTTCTTCATACTCATCTATAATAACGTGTTCAACTTCCATGTCGAGACCTTCAGTAGTCTCAGCCATCAAGACTTCAATAGGCTTAACATAGTATGCATCCTTTAATTTAAGGGGGTTGGAGTCAAATTGTATTGGAGTTTTGTCTTTATCCCCAAATTTCAATATGTCTTCTTTGAGGGTGTTCTGCACTAAGTCCCTGAAAAGTGCACATTGAGAAGTTTTATGACCCAAAAAATTGTGATACTTACAAAAACCTCTCTTTTTTCTCTGTTCCAATGAGAGGTTTTTTAGGCCTTTTGGAACTATGATTTTTCCATCAGTAACTAATAGATCGAAAACTTCGTCACATTTTGTTATGTCAAATGTATATGTTTTTGTAACGAATTTTTTGTTTTTACTAGGTTCGACTGGGTTTTTCCTGTTCGAAGGGTTTAACAGTTTGCAAAAAAATGGAGGTTCTTGCTTTAACTCTGTCGCATCTCGAAAAATATGATTCCTTGCGATGGTCGCGGAAAAAATTTATGTTCGAACAGAGTCGCCACCGAACTTTATTTATCCTAATGAATGGATAGGAAAATATCGATAAAACCTTTAGGGAATGGAATAATGGTCGTCGCAACCATATTCAGGTTCGGGAGTGGATTACGTAAGGGGAAGGTATTAGCACCCCTTACGTCCGATGTACTCAACGGGAACCTTTTAGTTCTAATTTGTATTTTGTGTATTAATTTATGTTTGTTTGTTATCTTTGGGTTATATTGAAAATAGAAATGGATGGGAACCTCAGAAGAGGGGAAAGGGAGGTTCTTTATTAGTGTGCTCGCGAAGATACAACAATCTCCTGCCTACGTATCCTTATGGTATAATAAGGAAATCAGAGCATTCGTAGTTTGGGGAACTACGGTTGGTTGGTGTCTTTTAATGAACAATTGTTTAGATCGCATCCTAAAGGCCAAACGTTGGCTTGTCTACTCTCGGTGGAGGCTTAAGCGCTAGTTTGTTGTGCGCATTAGAAAAGATTAAATAGTGTTCTTTTTTAAAAGAGTTTTAGTCACACGGGGGTGATGAGTTGGATTAATATGTTAGATATTTTGATTGGTTGAGATGTTTTTGGTTGGATGACAATTACTCGGATGGTCGAGTAAGACAACTCGTATCCTAATAATCGGGAAATGGAATAGAAGACTCTAGACCGCTTTCTGTTTCATCTGAGTATTTATGAAAGGGCTTGATAATAGTTAAGGTGTTTTGAATGGATGACGAATACTCGGATAATCGAGTAAGACAACTCGTATCCTAATAATCGAGAAAGGGAATAGAAGACTCTAGACCGCTTTCTGTTTCGTCCTTAGTAGTTATGAAAATAAGGTTGTGTATGGTTGATGTATTTTAGAATAAACGACAAGTACTCGAATGGCTGAGTAAGACAACTCATATTCAAGCATTTGAGAAGAGGAAATGAAGACTCGAGACCATCTCCCTTTTCGTATAGTCTATTGTGAAAATGATTTGATTTACGGTATAAGGTTTTAATCGGGTGATAAGAATTCGAGCAATATGGTGTGCTCCAATCGTTCGGATACTTGAGAAATAGCAAAGTGAACACTTCCTACATTCTTTTTCATCCCAAGATTTAATTAAGAAAAAGATTGAATTTCAAATTGTCATATTTGTATCTTAAAAACTGTATATATATATAAAAAAGAATGTATATTCAAATAATTATAAAAATAATAAATAAATATAAAGAACCGAAGACTTGAATTTTTTATAAAAAAAAGCGAAGTCACATAATAGCTATTAAGGAAAAAAATATAAAAAAAATGTAAGACCCCTCTTTAATTTAATTTAATGTCATACTGTTAGTAATTAATTATTATTATTATTATTATATAAATTTTGAAGTAAAAAAAAACTAAGTGAATATGCAAAATCTAATTACATCAATTAGGATAATGAGAATTAGCTGATCATCCATAATGTAAGCTACATACATATTATATAACATTTTCCACAGTGCAATGTCAAAACATGAACAGAGCTACAAATATTGCAAGTTTTTTACACTTTTAATCTTAATAGTCATTCCACTTGGAGTACTAATTATTTTCCATAATGAAATTAATAAATAAACATATAACCACAAATCATAGAAGAAATCAATGAAATAAATTTTGAAATTATTCATAGCTACAGATTCACTAGAAAGTTATCTAATCGTCATATCTCTGCATAAAAATGCCAAGTAAAAAAGAATAAATTAGTAGTTTACTACAGCGACACTCAAGTATATTTACACAACATCATAACAAAATCTAGAAGATGATTCAAACCAAACAACATCAATAAAACACATTAGACTAAAAACTCATGCTTTCAAACTACAAATCACAGCAGCAGCAGGTGATCAATACACGCAATACAGCAAAATATAATCTAACCGAAAAAAAACATAATGTAATGAACAGATCAACATAGAAAAAACTTCGACGAGTTTAAATTATTACCAACAGGAATGAGAATATCTAATGCTTTTGAGGTGTGACATAATCTGAACTGAAAATGGATCGGATTGAAAATGGAATAAGGACCCTGCGGTTGTGTTAAATATTGTCGTTACCGTCGTGAAATGTTGTTGCAAAGACGAGTTTGAAAAAACATCGACGAGTTTAAATTATTACCAACAGGAATGAGAATATCTAATGCTTTTGAGGTGTGACATAATCTGAACTGAAAATGGATCGGATTGAAAATGGAATAAGGACCCTGCGGTTGTGTTAAATATTGTCGTTACCGTCGTGAAATGTTGTTGCAAAGACGAGTTTGAAAATGTTGATGTTGTTCTCGTTCAAATTAGAGCAGCCGGTTATTATTGTTATTGATGGTCGTTGCTCTAGCCGGAACCGGTGTGATTGAGTCAGCGGTGGTGGTGACGTTGGCGATGTCGTGGCCAGATCTGAAGCGGGTTTGGAAATATTGCTGCTAATGTTGGAAATGTTGGCGGAACTCGCGGGACTAGAAACTCGTCAGAACAACTAACAATCATGAGTTTTGGTGGAGGTTTGGAGAATGATAAAGCTGAGCATGGAACAAATCTGCAGCAATCTGCAATGTGTCATGAACGCCCCCAGTTCACTACTCTTTCTCATCTCTTTACATACTCATTGTAAACCATATGAACATGACCAATATGCATATCTGATCCAAACTTGAGTTGCTTGAACCACTTTTTCTCATAAGATTTTGTGGAGGTTTAGTTTTCACATGGAGGGTGGATAAATATGCATGGATGAAGGGTGAAATGGTGGTTAACAGAGTCTTGTGGACGATGGCCAGAAGTTTGAGGAGGGTGTTCGATTTGTGATGGAGTGGTGTGGACGAAGACGGTGGTGGTCGTAGTGAGATTTCTTGTTGGAGGAGATTGTACTGAGAGTGCGAAGGAAAAATGAGACGTGGATTTTGCGGTGGTGTAAAGGAAGAAGATTCCAATTCCCTTTTTCTTTTCTCCGTTCCTTTTTGTAGCAGGGAATTCTTGAATGGAGAGAGGTTTGTCTGTGCTCCTTTCTCCACTTTTATTTTCTTCCTTTTTTTTCTTTTCCCGAGAGTGAGAGAGACTAACGTGTGAGAGAGTGTAGTTTGTGGGTGTGTCTAAGAGGAAACGTGAGGGAGAGAGGAAACGTGAAGTATCATAATTTTATTTTCCTTTTCTTTATTAATAATTCTTATTATATATTATTTAAAGAAAAATATTTATTAGATAATAATTTAATTTAGAAAAATATAATAATAAGATAAATCTCTAATTTTGAATACTAGAACAAAATAAAAGGACCGATTATAAATAGAAGTCGGACGAAAATTTACTCGAAACATTAAATCATACACATTAAAATGATCAGCACAAAATATACTTATTGAAAAAATACAACGTTTCTTCAAATGCTAAAATAAATTTTCACCGGTTAAAAGGCTCAGGCGGGTCAAAGTGCAACTGAAACAGTCACTAAAAAATATAACGAGCACACCAGGTTAAACTACGTGAACCGTAGATTAATAATACTGGTGTCTGTAATTTTAATTTTGAAACTTTTTACCCGCTGATTTGTGCATGTTCTTGAGAAAATGATTCAACCGATTTATCTGTATTTTCAATAAATTTATCGTGACTGATATTTTAGGTATTATTAATGATAAAATGCATGCTATGCTGTACATATGATGTAAACTGAAAATTAAATCGAATTTATGAAAATTTAAAATGCCCGGACAAAATCAGGGTATGATAAACTCTGCCACATGGATCTCACTCTCTTTGACATGTTCATAAACTATGTTATATTCGTGATCATCTTCGCCTGCTTCGAGATAAGCAACTTTTTCCTTTTTATTATATTTTTTCGATCTAGCCTTCTCAGCTTTCAAACATTTGACTTGTTGAACCTCTTCGTCCAGTTAGACCATGTCCCTTAGATCTTGTGTATCCAGCTTCTTCCTAATGGAATAGTCTAAACCTCCTACGCCATTTCGACTAACTCATGTTCATACACTTAAGTAAAGCACCTTGTTTTCAACAACCTAAATCTGTTGAGATAGTCCTCTGGTGACTTAGCAAAGTTTCCCTTCACACTAGCCAATTCCTTCAGGCTAATCTTTGATTGCCCCATATAGAATTATTCGTGAAGAACTCTCTCTAGTTGACTCCAATTACATATGTAATGTGATAGGAGTATGGTAAACCATGTGAAAGCGTTTTTTGTTAGAGAATTGGGGAAATATTTCATCCTTAAATTCTTATTGTTTGTCATATCACCAACCTCAGTTTGATATCTAGCGATATGTTCGACCGTGGATTCACTCGTGTCTCCTGCAAACTTGGTGAACTTAGAAACTTTCCAACTTCTGGGAATTTAAGTTTGCAAGACATACTCGAATAATGTAGAGAAGTAATTGGGTTTATGGAGGCCAACTTTGAGGCCATTTTGGGCCAAAATTTGTTATACCACATTAGTTATATTAGTTTTCCCCCAAAATTATTTTGTTGAGCATTCCTAACCACTTAGTTTGCACTTCGTTTCTATGCACCAATAATAACTCAGGGCCATTTTGGCATGTGTTTCCTTCGACTACCATGGGTGTGGGTGGTTCAATTATAACTTGTTATGGTATTAGATTATTAGGAACTGACTGAATGGGTGCTTGAGGAGCACCAATGAAATTAGCAATTCGACCCATTTGATGTGCCAATTGTTTGTAACTATGATTGGTGTTTTGAATCAGGAGATTAAACATAATACCAATTTGTTGTGTTAGGATGTTAACCATGTCATGATTACTTTCATCCATTTGTTGCCTCTCATATTGAAGAGAACTAGTGGTTAATAATGGCATACTTGAGAGAGATATCTTAACCTTTCTTGAGATTGCACCATTCAACCAGGGTTCCTTATACCAAATCCTAATGCTAAATATGGATTGATAGGAGATACAAAAACCATTACCTTATCTGTATATGTAGATGCATTTATGTAGGCATGTCGTCATTGTAGTTGGCATGCAATAAGGTTGTTCTCTACCAACAAGGGGTAATGTAAAATTCAAGGGAAAATGAGGCCTTTGGTCTCCTATATTCTGTGTAACTCCGGGGATAGTTAGAACATTAGACACTTGTGGTGGTGAAACCGCCACTTCAGGAGATATAGTCGAAGCTGACACTTGGCTTATGACTGTAGGATTTTCTCCAACAGAAGTTGAAGTTCCCACATTAGCCATTGTTGATCTGATTGGTTCTTCGTCTAGGTTTGAAACATTGTTCTAGGGTTGGGGTTGATTTTTTTTGTAGGATGAGTCATTTTAGGAATAGTGCTTCCACTCCTCATACGTATATACACTCGACAATTGAAGATATTTCACACATGAAAGACAAGAACAGACAATAAAAAACGCAACACTTTCTGCAATTTTTAAAACTTTTTTACACAAAAGCTTCTTATTGGGTGAGCCAATTTTTTTTACTGGTATTTTTAGTAAAACAATCACGAGTTTTGCTCACTTAAGAGATTAAACTCGAAAAATCTCAAGGGGAGTTTGTGTAGAAAGAAATGCAAAGAAAAAAGTGTTTGTGATTGAAAGTTAAATGCTTGAATATTAATGAACTGGATATAAATTCTATTATCAATATGCTTTGGATAAAGATAATAAACAAAAGCATAAGAAATGTTATGAAATAATTGTTGTAATTGAAATGACTTAAAGAAAATAGTCTGCAGATTCATATATGTTTTCCTCAAACTCGTTTCTCTCTGTAACTCTGATACTTTGAGTTCTATAGGAATTTATGATAAGAACTGCGGACGTATAATTCTATACAATAAGTCTGTGTATATACTACTACATTGATAGTTGTCCATAATGGTCAACTTTTCAGCCTTCGACACATACCCTAATACATTTGTTTCTAGCCTCTAGCGTGTTTCTATGTGTCTTGGTGTTTAAACTATCTATGAACTGTTGTTAATCATTTGAAAAACAATTGTACTACCTCGAACTACATTATATTGAAGACCTTTGTGTCAAAATCATAGTGTAGCATTGAAATTTCCAAAGGACTAGAAAATTTTGCTAAGTCCCCTAACCTGGTAAGGGCGTTGAACTCGCCACGTCATCATGTATAAATCACCATCCGAATGTAGAACTTATACAAAAATAAAAAATATGTTTAGAAGAGAGAGTGAATCTAATCTTGTAGATCTGTTCCTAAGACTCCTCCAAACCATGCCTATTGAATTTAACCCAGTTTCGAAAATCGCAGGTCATTGAACATTCATATCTGAGTACTATCGAGCCCCATATACCATTTCAGAAAGGCCCCAGTCAAACTGTCTTGAAAGTAGTGGATCAGCAATTGATTATTTCCAGTATGAGTCGACATCTTACGAGCGTACATCACCAGATGACTCAGAGGGCAAGAGTTACCTTTGTACTTTTCAAAATCTAGAACCTTTAACTTGTGCGGAATCTTCACATTGGGGACGAAACACAAATCATGAGCATTCTTCCCAAATAGATCTTTCCCCCTTAAAACTTGAACCTCTTTCTGCATAGTTTGAACTTGATCTTGGAACTCATCCATTCTCTCATAAACACCAATAGTCTCACTTTGGTCAGTGTGAAAAACATGTTCTTCAACATACGGAACACCATTAATCATGGGAGGTGGTACAAATATCATAGGTTGAGTTACTGGAAATTCAGGTGGGTACCCTTCAGGCACAAAGTTGGGAGGCATGCCCCAAGAGAAACCAGAAGGCACGTGGTGCTGCGGAGCACTGATGGGAGCCACAGAGATGGGCGTAGAGACAGTCTCAGAAATCATGGTCCTCTGAAGCGGAGTCGGAGGAGGAGGTGGAGGCTGATTCTGAGCAGCCGCCAAAGCTTCCATCATAGTAGTAAGCCTTTCATATTCGTCCCTTAAAGTTGCCACCTCTTCACGGAGCTCACGATTCTATTGCTCTAGGGGGTCCATATTTTTTAACTGATTAGCACGAGTATTGTACCGGTGAGACATCTTGTCTGAATGAAGGCCTAGAAAGAAATAAGACCCCTGACAAACTTGCTCAAAGGAAGACCAAGATGCAACATGATGCATGATATACGAATGCAAATGTTTATTTTCCAAGGAACTTTAAGACATAAGTTGCAAACACATTTCAATGTAAAAAGATTATTTTATTTAAAATAGAAAGGATTAAAATCTGAAATACAATTTTAATGGTCATAAGCAGAAATAAACTAGATCTATGGAATCATGTCCGACGATGATCCGACTCCAAACTGACACTTCTTGCGAAGTCTTTTGATCCTTTTATCGTAGCTGCTTTTCATAGCATCCTTCTCTATTAAGATTTGGTCTATAATTCCTTTCCAAAAGCTAGAAGTAGGAAGATGAGTAGATGATAAACTATTAGAGGAAAATAAATCCTTTTGGCTTCTAGCTCTCTTCACAGCACGTTGTAGCACCTCAAATTTGCCCTCCTCATTCATGCATTCATTTTAGGTCATTTAACATTTCATATTGCATTTCAACATGTTCAAATAGGGTCTGTTCATCATTCAAAATGTTAATCTTGAAGGAGCAAAAGTTTGTTCGTGAGCTGTCATGCTCGCTAGGCGAGCAGAATGGGTCGCCTAGCGAGTCCCAAGAAAAGCCACCAGAATCACCTGCGCTCAGAGGAATTTCCTGAACTGTCATGCTCGCTAGGCAAAGCCCACGCGTTTTGAAAAAAAAAACTAAAAAAAAAACTAAAAAGAAAACGAAAAAAACGAAAAATAAAATAAAAATAAATAAAATATAACAGAAAAATCTTGAACTTGGACCTCTCTCATTTGAGCCCACAAAGCCACGAAAATCAAGTTATAAATCCTGAAATTTCAGTAAAGGAAAAAAAAGGGAGAATTGGTGAAAGCTGAAAACACTCTGAAGTTTCCTTGAAACAAAACCCTAGAGAAAAAAGAGAGAGAGAGATTCTAACTAATTCAGAGCAACCTCCAGAGACTGAAGGGAACTCATCTACAAAGAACCAATTCCCTCTCATATAAACCCTAAGATTGCTTTGCAAACCCAAGGGTGCAATTCGATTTCAATCGATCTCCCCAATCAGGTATGCCTTATTTGCACTACTTTATACTTTCAACCTGAAATTTCTGAATGTATGAGGTATTATGGGTGAATTTGGAAGAGTGGGTATCGTTAGGTTTTGCATGTGGGCACATGTTTTAGTATGTATGTCATGTCTTGATGTGTAAATCCTTGCCCCCTGACTTTGAGTTTTGATACCCTTTTAATGCATTTGTTTGACAAGAGGTTTAGGCCTCCTACCCTTGGTTGCTTTTTGTGAACTTTAAGGGCATGATTCATGTGATTCCCTTATTTGGTGCAACTCTTGATTGCACCCCATCTTGTTTCCCTAACCTGTTTGTTGAGTTTTTTTGTGAGGGCTCACGTGACTCTTGAAGAGATAGCTTGCTTGGTATTCCACTTTATTTGTGAGATACCATTTGGAGATTTATTCTGATTGCTTTGCTGACTTGTTTTCTTTGATGGTGCTAGCCTGAGAGATCTCTGGGTTTCTAATTTCTTTAGTTGCTGTTACTTCGGATTGTTATCCGTGTGGTAGATCTCTTGATCCCTTTTACATCTTTCCCGTATTTTAGCGCTTTCTTAGCTGGAAGACCTCGATAGGAGGCAATATTTTTGTGTGTTTACTTTTGTGCCCAAAGACCTCCAAGAAGAGGCACCAGTGCTAAAGACCTCCATGAAGAGGCAATTGACGGATAAAAGGGATTAGTAGTCAATCCCCTGTTATTCAGTGTGTCGTTCTTTAAGATCACACTACGTGTCGATGCTTCAGAACAAAAGCCCAAGATCTTTTGTCCGGTCAGTCAATGAAGAGGGTTCCACCATTCTGAATCCCCACTTTTTGTCATGAGCTCACCCTGTCCAGGGTTAAGAGCTATGAGGTCTTATCCTCATTACCCTTTTGATTTGCTCACCCTGACGTTCAATGTCAGTGGTTAAGAGCCCATTTGATTACCTTCCCATGGCTTGTTTGTCGAGGTTGATATAACCCCTCTTGACTAAAGCCCTACCCACGGATGTTTGAGCCCCCTTGTTGGCGTGTTTACTTTAGGCATGTTTGTTTTGTATGGTGTGATCGTCTCCCCATAGGATTGCTAGGCTTTGTATAGTCTCTCGTTTGCATGTCAATTAAGGTAGCACAGTTCCTTCGTCTAGGACTTCCTTTTTTCATGAGCATTCCTAAAACAAACAAACTCATTGATTTTTCTTCTCCTAAGAACACGTTAACTCCTTCTACTACAAGTGAGTAAGTCTCCAAAGGTCGAGCATCCGGTAGATTGTGTGGTAACGTTATTCATCACAAAAAACAAACACATAGGTTAGCCGAGCTACGGTGCTCTGATTCTCAATCCTTCTTGAGATACGTATGCAGCAGGGTAAAGCCTGTGCAAGCAATAACTCTTTCTTTTCCCTACTTTGATTTTCTCTCTTCCGCATCGCATATAGGACTTTTTATACACACACTTTAGACATAAATAGCAAGCGTGGATCCTGTGGAGTACCACAGACGTGAAGGGGTGGGATAACCTTCCCTTCACGTAACCGCCCCCCTTACTCAGTTTTCTTTGGTTCGAGACTTTGTTTTATCCATTCCCTCTTGGTTATGCAGTACTACCTTTCCCTCCTCTTGGGATAAAAGTACATAGCTGGCGACTTTACTCTTTTTTTCCTCGCCACTCTTTTCGCGTTTGTACTTGGATTCGGGAAATCCTGGGGAGCGACAGCTGGCGACTCTGCTGGGGACTTATTTTCCCTAGTGGTCCTTTCCTAGCGTTTATTTGTATATTGCCTATTTTGTGTTATTTATTTATTGCTTTGCATACTTATCTGCTTGCATTGCATCCTATGTGTGATTTATTGTTTCATGCATACTGTGCTGGCTGTGTATCTGTTTCGCTGTTGGGTGAGAGTCACAAGAGGTAAAAAGGCCCAATACACAGGCTACGAGTGAACTTTAGGACACCTAGGAATAGAGTGATTCATGGGAAGCGGGTGGTATGGCGCCACATAGCGGAACATGGTATCACAAGCAGTTCAGATTCTAATGGGGTATTATCGTTGCATACACCTGGTGTGCATATGATGATATTCTTGAAAGGATTGTTTATCCTGCGTTTCTCTTGACCTTACCCTGGCCTAGATTACACCCGTGAGTGGGGCGGGAATGAATCATTTACAGGTACTGATGGTGACTGTGTTCTGGTGGTGACTTTTGTTTGGTTCTTGTTGGTG
Organism: Lathyrus oleraceus; assembly: GCF_024323335.1. Taxonomy (NCBI): domain Eukaryota; kingdom Viridiplantae; phylum Streptophyta; class Magnoliopsida; order Fabales; family Fabaceae; genus Lathyrus; species Lathyrus oleraceus. The sequence goes on from NC_066582.1 coordinate 388,227,754, forward strand.
ACCGTTGGTTCTGAAGTCTGGGTTCTAAGTTGATGACTGTGTTCTATGGTTCCCGGTTCCGAATTCATGCTGAAGTTTTGATCCTGCTCCTTGTGATACACAACCAACCAGCCATTGTTTCATCATTTTGCATCATAGCATGTTCATTTTCAAAAAAATAATGCATAAAAAAGAAAAAAGTTAACCCGCATATGCATATCATTTTTCAGGTTGAGACTCTTGATTACCTGAGAAATGATAAAACATAGCATACGCATCATACACATATCATTCTTGCATCATTACGGGTGTTCTTGAAGAGGGTGTTCAGGATCAGAAAGGGCCGTGTACTTTCACTAATGTTGGATTGATGAATCACGGGGATGTCTTTGCAACAGACAATGAAGATGGTGACAGTGATTGTGATATGGATAATTGGGTGCGCCCGTGTGCTCCGGGGGAGAAGATCAACAACTAGACTGCTGAAGAAATAGTCCAAGTTACTCTTTAGACAGAGTAATTTTCTTTTGTTTTTCATTTTGCATGAAAATCCTACGCTCTTCCCAGGGCGTAGTGGTTCATTGTAGGGCCACATCATGTTTTGAATTTTCAACGATTATCATCAATAAAGGACGTTTTGCAATCAAATTTGTGTTCACTGTCTTTCTGTTTTTACTTTCATTTTCAAAACAATAAAAATGGCAATGTTTTTTTTGTTTTTTGTGACTTCCTTGAACTCTTTTCTAAAATAAAGCATGAAACATCATTCGTGCAGAATTGATCTTGCGGATTCCATTAAAAACAGTTATGTTATGGCTCAGTATGACTTTGATAATCCCATTTACCAAGCCGAAGAGGTAAGTGAAGAAGATTGTGAACTCCCCAAAGAATTGGCCAGACTATTGAAACAGGAGGAAAGGGTCATTCAACCTCATCAGGAAGAGTTGGAAGTCATTAACCTTGGTACTGAGGACGCAAAGAAAGAGTGTGACACCAAATGTTACACCATATGTCCATGTGTCTAAAATAGTGGTATTAAATGGTAAAAATGCCAAACAAAATCCAGAAAATCAAGTCACATGTTATGATCAGGCATGTCAAATTTCAAGGCAATTGGACAAACTATGAGCATTTCACAAATCAAATAGCACAACATGTCATTTAGGCATCATGTTCAAGCAATCAAACACATTTAAAAATCCAGAAATGCTAAAAATCAGGAAATTAACATCAACAAATAATAGACATTAAAATGAACATGTGGAAAAAATTTGAATTAAATTGGATGCATATGCTATTTTTTATGATTTTTTGAATTTGATGAAAATAATGAAATAATATCGAAAATCATATGGAAATGATATGAAATGAAAATTGAAAATATGCAAAAGCCAAGAGTTGAACACAGGACACAAAGGTCAAATAGGCGTTGGTAATTAAATTAATTGGAAAATGAAAATATGCATGAAGAGGAATCGAACACAGGCATGGTGAGTCACAGGCGCTGGGAAATAAAATGGAAAATATGCTAGCAAGGCTCGAAGTCATGTACATGAGGTTCCAGGAGTGCTTAACAAAACAATTAAATTCCAAGTACACACATGCCAGAATCGAACCAAGGATGTTAAGGTTCAAGCGCGTTTCAAGTTGAAACGCTGCGTTTTGGCAAGGCAAAGGAAATCATAAGTGAAAACTAAAACTAGCCAGGCGAGGATCGAACACAAGACGCATTGGTTCAAGGTGCTTCTACAGTGAACCCTAGCGCGCTGAACCAGAAGCACTGCACTATTCATGGACGGTGGAACACGGTGGTTTCCACCGTCTTCTTCGTTGAGTCCGGCGGCGACGCATCAATAATTTTTCCAGAATCATGCATACTATATATGGATCGAAAGATCTCGTTACCAGGAGCATGAATCCAATAATCATTTGATCTAATTCTCAATAATAAGCATGGATCGAATGAAAACATAATGCACATCAAAAGTTCAACTCAGCATATCTCACTCATTTCTCAACCAAAACAGAATCTAAACACATTAGGATCATCAGCCTTGAAGGTTCTACCTAATCATGTGCATAAAATGAAGAAACAAGAGATTCGATTTCCAACCTTTCTGGAGAACAGAATGATGAAACAGTGGATTCAAGCTCCAGCAATGTCCAGATCTGCTCCTCAACTTGTGTATTGAAACTTTATGCACGAATTGATGCTTGAAACGGCTTGGATCTAGCTCAAGTTGAGGCTTCCATGTTCATCTTCATATGCTTGTGCAGCTTGATCTTTGCTCCAATTCTTCAATCCAATAGCTAGATCTTCCTCAATAACACTTGCTGAACACGATTATGCAAGAATTCTGATGAATTGGATGAAGAATTTTGAAAAATGAAGAGAGAGAAATTTGAGAGGGAAGTGAAAAATCTGATCTAAATTATGTTATTCCCTTGATTGTGATTAGCAAATTGGCTTTTATATGGCCCCTTAAGCATGCTGTAATTAAGATTAAGCATTGGCTAATGAAGAATTAATGAAATATGAGGTGTATGACCAAATTAGCAAATATACCTATGCATGGCAAAAGCACACGTGAACAGTGCCATGTGAGGGTGTAAAATCACTTAAAATCAGCTCATGAACAACATAGAATTGGAATTTAACTCATGTAATGCACCAAATTTGAATTAGGCATTTTCCCTCCAAAATACTCATGCCTGGACAAATGATCATGTGATTTAATTTCATGCAATGCAATGATGGATTTGGAAAATATTGGTCATGATAAGCATAATGCAAAAAGAGTGGTTCAAATTGGAGCTTTGTAGCCAAAGTTATGCCACTTTGAAGTTCCATGCACACTTTGCAATCATTGGATTATAACTTCTCAACCATTCATCAGATGCTAATGATCTTGGACTTTTTGGAAATGGGAGAGAAAGATCTTCAACTTTCACGTTGACCAAAAATTCATTTAAAGCCCCTCTGATGTTGGAAAGTCAAGTTGAATGTGGACCAAAAACTTGCCATTTTTGGAAACTTTCAATTACATGTCACTTTCCATTTTTGGAAACTTTTGATTTGGCTTCAAAATCTTCAAGATAGGTGTTTGACATGATGAATAGACCTTGTATGAACATGATTGAGATGCTTCCACTCACTTCCCCACCTCAAAGCCCTCAGTTGACTGCACAGTTGACTTGTGTGGGCCTCAGATGACTTGAAAATGCACTGATGAATTTGGGCCTCTACCACTTGGTAAAGTTGCTTCAAAATGAACCTTGGCTCATATAAGCTCTTTAGAATAGTCATGTGGCCTTCATATCAAGGAAAGACTTGTTCTTTTGTATTGATGAGTTCCTTGATGCCAATGTTGACTGCCAAGATGCAATGCAATATGAAATGATAAATGACCTAAAAAATGAAATGAATGCATGAATGGGGGGTGCAAATTTGAGGTGCTACACTGGGGCATGGGATTGTTGACGACACTAGGAGCTGGTGCAAAGTTAACGGCCTTTGAATCAATGAGGTCCTGAACTACGTGCTTAAAAGCTTTGCAGTTCTCAATATTGTGGCCAGGTGCCCTAGAGTGGAAGCTACACCTAGCATTGGCGTCATAACCCACCGGAAGCCTACCAACGGGAGGAGCCAGAGTGCGCAACTGCACAAGTTGTAGTTGTTGAAGACTAGAAAGTAGCTGAGCGTACGACATTGGAAGAGTGTCGAAACGCCGGTCCATCGTCCTTGGCCTCGGTTGATAGGCGGGTCTGTTACCCGGTTGTTGTGGTTGGTACTGAGCTGGTTGACGCTGTGGTTGTTATTGTTGTAGTGGTGCTGCAGCTGGAATGGTCACAGCCGCAACATACGGTTGCTGATGATAGTTCTGAAGGTATTCCTCCAGTTATCCCTGTTCTGATAAGAAGATATGGCACTTACGTCCCCTTCTCTCCTCTTTTGTCCCTGAATGAACGGCTTCTTCACCCCTGATGAGGATCCATCTCCACTCTGGGTCTTGTATGTCCTCAGGTGATTCTCCACCCTCTCTCCGGTAGAGACTACATCAGCAAAATTGGAGGCATTGCAACCCACCAGGCGCTCCAAATAAGGTCCTGGCAGAGTGTTCATGAACATGTTAGCCATTTCCTTCTCCAACATAGGAGGTTGAACACGGGAAGTTGTTTCTCTCCAGCGTTGAGCGTATTCTCTGAAGCACTCATTGCTTTTAAGAGACATATTTTGAAGTTAAGTTTTGTCCGGAGCCATGCCTGCATTATACTGATACTGCTTCACGAAAGCCTCAACCAAATCCCTCCAGCAACGGATGTAGGCTCTGTCCAGCCTCATATACCATTCCAGGGATGCCCCAGCTAGGTTGTCCTGGAAAAAGTACATAAGCAACTTTTCGTCATCGGAGTATGCAACCATTTTACGGAAATAGGCTTGCACATGGGTCTTCGAGCAAGAGTTGCCATTGTATTTGTCAAATATCGGGACCTTGAATTTCGGTGGCACTCTCACACCTGGGACTAGCCCCAAGTCAGCAACATATACTCCCAGAGGATTCTGTCCTTCCACTGCCTTCAACCTCTCTTCCAATCTTCTAAACTGGGGTCCACACAATGACCCATACCAAAGTCTTCCTGCAGTAGGGGGAACTAATCGTCCTGATCATCATGAACGGGTTGTTGACCGGAGGTGACATGTAGGATTGGGATAGGCCCCGGTCCATTGGGTGAAAGCTGAAAACACTCTGAAGTTTCCTTGAAACAAAACCCTAGAGAAAAAAGAGAGAGAGAGATTCTAACTAATTCAGAGCAACCTCCAGAGACTAAAGAGAACTCATCTGCAAAGAACGAATTCCCTCTCATATAAACCCTAAGATTGCTTTGCAAACCCAAGGGTGCAATTCGATTTCAATCGATTTCCCCAATCAGGTATGCCCTATTTCCACTACTTTATACTTTCAACCTGAAATTTCTGAATGTATGAGGTATTATGGGTGAATTTGGAAGAGTGGGTATCGTTAGGTTTTGCATGTGGGCACATGTTTTAGTATGTATGACATGTCTTGATGTGTGGATCCTTGCCCCCTGACTTTGAGTTTTGATACCCTTTTGATGCATTTGTTTGACAAGAGGTTTAGGCCTCCTACCCTTGGTTGCTTTTTGTGAGCTTTTTGTGAACTTTAAGGGCATGATTCATGTGATTCTCTTATTTGGTGCAACTCTTGATTGCACCCCATCTTGTTTCCCTAACCTGTTTGTTGAGTTTTTTTGTGAGGGCTCACATGACTCTTGAAGTGATAGCTTGCTTGGTATTCCAATTTATTTGTGGGATACCATTTGGAGATTTATTCTGATTGCTTTGCTGACTTGTTTTCTTTGACGGTGCTAGCCTGAGAGATCTCTGGGTTTCTTATTTCTTTAGTTGCTGTTACTTCGGATTGTTATCTGTGTGGTAGATCTCTTGATCCCTTTTACATCTTTCCCGTATTTTACCGCTTTCTTAGCTGGAAGACCTCGATAGGAGGCAATATTTTTGTGTGTTTACTTTTGTGCCCAAAGACCTCCAAGAAGAGGCACCAGTGCTAAAGACCTCCATGAAGAGGCAATTGACGGATAAAAGGGACTAGTAGTCAATCCCCCGTTATTCAGTGTGTCGTTCTTTAAGATCACACTACATGTCGATGCTTCAGAACAAAAGCCCAAGATCTTTTGTCCGGTCAGTCAGTGGAGAGGGTTCCACCTTTCTGAATCCCCACTTTTTGTCATGAGCTCACCCTGTCCAGGGTTAAGAGCTATGAGGTCTTATCCTCATTACCCTTTTGATCTGCTCACCCTGACGTTCAATGTCAGTGGTTAAGAGCCCATTTGATTACCTTCCCATGGCTTGTTTGTCGAGGTTGATATGACCCCTCTTGACTAAAGCCCTACCCACGGATGTTTGAGCCCCCTTGTTGGCGTGTTTACTTTATGCATGTTTGTTTTGTATGGTGTGATCGTCTCCCCATAGGATTGCTAGGCTTCGTATAGTCTCTCGTTTGCATGTCAATTAAGGTAGCACGGTTCCTTCGTCTAGGACTTCCTTTTTGCATGAGCATTCCTAAAACAAACAAACTCATTGATTTTTCTTCTCCTAAGAACACATTAACTCCTTCTACTACAGGTGAGTAAGTCTCCAAAGGTCGAGCATCCGGTAGATTGTGTGGTAACGTCATTCATCACAAAAAACAAACACATAGGTTAGCCGAGCTACGGTGCTCTGATTCTCAATCCTTCTTGAGATACGTATGCAGCAGGGTAGGGCCTGTGCGAGCAATAACTCTTTATTTTCCCTACTTTGATTTTCTCTCTTCCGCATCGCATATTGGACTTTTTATACACACACTTTAGACATAAATAGCAAGCGTGGATCCTGTGGAGTACCACAAACGTGAAGGGGTGCGATAACCTTCCCTTCACGTAATCGTCCCCCTTACTCAGTTTTCTTTGGTTCGAGACTTTGTTTTATCCGTTCCCTCTTGGTTATGCAGTACTACCTTTCCCTCCTCTTGGGATAAAAGTACATAGTTGGCGACTCTACTCTTTTTTTCATCGCTACTCTTTTCGCGTTTGTACTTGGATTCGGGAAATCCGGAGAGCGACACACGTTGCTCGAGTAATTCTACTAAGTCATCCTTTTCCTTTAGCTGCGCTTGCAATTCTACTTTATGAAGGTGTGAGGTGTGAAATTTGCTTTCCCAATCATCCCTCTATTTCTTTATCCTATCTAAAGCTTGTTGCAACTCCTCTATTCCTTTAATAGTGGGAGATTTGACCATTACTAAGGACATATGTCTTTCATAAGCGTATGGTATCTTGAACTCCTTTGCTCTCTTTTTCACCCAACTAGTGTAAGGCTCCAAAGCTACACAATTCCTCAATCCAAGTTCACCTTTTCTCTTCCTATGAACGTTGTGCCAAGCATGCACTATCCTAGCTTTCAACCCTTGAGTGTCCTTCCCTTCTTGGAAAAATAAACCTTCTAACAAAGTGTTATTAGGTTCGTCATTCATAGCAAACCGAAGTTGACATCTTTCCAAAGCCGAATTATAGTTGATTCCTCCTTTTATACCAAGAAGAGGCACATTAGATAATTCCTCCACAACTATCAATAATCTCTACGTCGTTGTAAACAAAATAATACCAAGTAATGTCATCATTGGTGAGAGACATAAGTCTTTGAGACCACCTCAAACAACCCTTGTTTTCTTGGGAGACAAGAGGCTGTGACAAGTGCAAAATAAACCACTTGTATAGTAAAGACGTACAACAAACTATAGTTCCACCCCCTTTAGAAGTCATATGCTGAATGGAGAAATAAATGTCACCAAGCAAAGTTGGAACAAGATTCCCAACCAAAAAGATCCTAATAGCATTAAAATCAACAAAATTGTCAATGTTGGGGAACAACATCAAACCGGTGTTGGATCATGTTATAGGATGTGGGGGAGAATGTTTGGTGCAAATGTGCATGGTTAAAGTCCTGCATCGCCTATGAATGGGTGGAATGTTGGATTTATAAGAGAGATGACTCATTTACCTATTACCTTAAGTTTTTTGGTGAATTGTGGTGTCTATCTTACTTGTGTGTTGCTCTTGACCCAATGTTGATGCTCCTCCTCATGACCCAAAAAATGTTATCATGAGCCTTTGGTTCGAATAACGTCTCTTTCAGTCCTCTTATTGTACTCTTTTAACCTTTTGTGACTTATATATATATATATATATATATATATATATATATATATATATATATATATATATATATATATATATATATATATATATATATATATATATATATATATATATATATAACTTAACGTAACATTTTATAGAAATTATGTCAACCAAAATAAATTAGGTGCCTTCAATTTTATGTCTTTTATTAAAACATATTTCACTATGATTCATAATAACAACCGTAGTGATATGTTTAGTGTTACTGGCTTAGAATCCCAGCACCAACCATTTTTCTTTTTTTTTGTCACAAAATAGGTGTGTCACTTATAATCTTAATATTTATATTAAAATTAAAATACCTTTCAACATGGAATGTAGTAGAAACCGTTCTGAAATGTATTAACATTTAATCACAGTCATTTTGTTCAACCGTGGTGAAAAATATAACAATATATTTAAGAAAATTTTTGCTTTTTCATGACAGACAATCGTGTCTCTCTTAACAAACCCATAACATTCTCTCACACCTCCATAAACAGTTACATACCAAGGAAATATGTTACACAAAACATATTTCTTTCACTTTACCCTCCTTACATTTTCGGTACGTAGACGTTTCCACCTTTCACTTCCTCTTCACGTTTTTGTTTGTAAAAGTGTAATGTTGTTTAAGTTATGTTGTTGTTAATAAAAGTTATATATTTTTTAGGGTATGTTGTTGATGATAAAACTTGTATGTTGTTGATGATAAAATTTGTATGTTGTTGATGATTTTGCTTTTGTTGAGCTATGCTGTATGTTGTTTATGGTAGGTTGTTGTTGATAAAAGTTATTTTTTTTTGTTGAGTTATGTTGTATGTTTCTTATGGTATGTTGTTGTTGATAAAAGTTATATGTTGTTGATTATTTTTTTGTTAAGATATGTTGGGTGTTTTTAAACTATATTTTTGTTGATAAAAGTTCTATGTTGTTGATTCTTTTGTTTTTGTTGAGTTATGTTGTATGTTGTTTAAAGTATATTTTTGTTGATAAAAGTTATATGTTGTTGGTGATTTTGTTTTTGTTGACTTATGTTGTATGTTGTTATTGATAAAATTATATGTTTTTTGATAAAAGTTGTATGTTGTTGAAGGTGTGCTATTGTTTATCATGTTGTTCGTTCAACATGTCCTAAAAGATGAGTTTATTATATTGTATGTGGCTTGAGTGTGTTACCAACCCCTCATTTAATATATAATCTTTCAAATTGAATTAGAAATTAATAATATAAAAAATTAAGTTATATTAGAAAATAAATTATATTAATCAATGTTTTACGTGCTTTCTTCAATCTATTATCGACATCTCACTCTATGACGGTTGGAATTTGATTTAATGCTTGTAGTTCTTCAATCAACACTTTCTTTTTTACCATTGTATTTCTCTAAAGTTAATAATTCGCATAATGAACTAGTAATAAAAGGAAGTGTTGATTAAATAACTACAAACAATAAACAAAATTTTAATAGTCAATGAGTGAGATACGGATAATGAGTTGCAGAAAGCTCAAAAAATATTTATTAGTGTAACTTATTCTTCTAATATAACTTAATTTATCATATTAATTTCTAAATCAGATTGAAAGATTATATATTTAACGAGCAGTTACTGAAATAATTATTATCCTCATGAGCCTCGCATCGACGTTTCCATTGATCCATCCCCTTTCAGGTGGTTTCTAGTTTGATCCATCCTCTATATGATGGTTTCCAATTTATAAACCTTGTAAATAATTATTATTAAACTTTTAGAATTTGATAAAATCTTAATGTGATCTTAAATTAAAAAATATTAGATATAACATCTCTCTATATATAAGGTATTCATATATGTTTTACACATCTGATTAAAGAGTTATCATTAAAAAAAACATTTTTGTCTTTCATGTAGTGGCAGTATAGGAAAGGTTTCAACATATCTTCTATCTTCGTTCGCATGACAATGCTTGTCAGAATGCTTGTCAGACTGCACACCAAAACTCTTCATCTCCTTCCAAACCTGAAACGATTTCTGACACAGTTTATATATGAAAAGCGAATCAGTTGAGATATAAATTAATATTTGAGTTTAATATTTTCCATTCAAACATGAAGTCGAGGCTTCGAGGTGGAACAACAACATCTGATTTCTTTTTAGTGGCCAGCTCATATCAGTGTGAGATTAAGGTAATTCCTACTATATTATGTTAGGATAAATGCATTTTGTTTATTTAGTTAGTAACAACTTCAACAGGTTCATATAAAAAGAAGCATGATCTACTACCTAATACTTGGTGTTGTACAAATTTGCAGCAGAGCCTGCAGTCAAATATAGTTATGTCCCTGAATCACATGTGCAATTCAATTTTAACCAATTTAAGAATTTAGGAATAACACGAGATGGTTTACCTTCTACTTCTTAATCAATTAAAAAAAATAAATAAAGGATTAAATATGTTTACCATCCTCTTATCTCATATTTTATTTTTAATTTTTGAAAAAAATATTTTCAAAGAATAGTCTTCCTAAAAAAATTTCAATAACCCTTTTGATCCATCCTGCTAAAACTACGCTAATTCGGTTACTCGGTTTCTAAAATTGTCGTAAATTTTATCATTAAATTATAAAATTCGTTGCTAAATTACAAGAGAGACAAAAAGTATGGATATAAAATTTTAGGAGGATCTTTTTTAAAGAATATTTTTTTAAAACTCAAAAATAAAATATGAAATATTTAGAAGGACCACAAACATAATTAACCTAAAAATTAATGAACCAAAATCACATCCACCTAAAAGGAACAAAAACCACTTTAGCCACAAATCGAAAACCATCTCCCTTTCCCCAAGCAAACTCAACTGGTTAATGACGACCCAAAATTAAACTAAACTTGACCTTCCCTTCCAAACATCTACACAACAATATCTCGTACATGATGAAAAATATGACAAATCACTTGACAATATACAATTATGTTTGAGGAAGAGATAAATTGACTGAGAAAATGTCATAAAATTTGGACATCTTTTTAAATTTAAGAAACACGGTCAAATAAACTATCATAGATCAAGTACATGTCCTCGACCTACTTTAAGAATTGCTTATTGGAAGATTTACTCATTGTTTACGGTTTCTATTAGGCGGTCAATCGTATTACATATTATATTGTAGGTGAGAGACACTAACATCTGATGAGCACATTCTAAGCCTCGAGAATAGGCCCAAATTCTCTAGTTTGGAAATCAACTTGCTCAAACCTTTCACCACAGGTTTCCGTCACAAGCAGAAAAAAGAAAGGAGTTAAAGGATCATCTTACTTCAAACCTCTTTAGATACTAATCTCTTGGGTCAAACAATCGTTGACCAACACTGCTAGATTATAGAAAAAAACACAAGCACAGATCCAAGCTCTCCATTATCATTCAATTCAAACCTAATAAGCATGAATCTAAAAATCGAACTAACACTAATGCAAAAATAAAAATATAATTTTAAAATTTACACCATTTATACTAAAAACGAGTGTAAATAAAAAACACAGAGCCAATTTTGTAAATAAAATCTCACTTTAAATATTAATACGTGGCAATACACACTACGCCAAAAACTAGAATAGACAGCGCACCTTAGAGGGCGCTTTATTACAAAAGCGCACTCTAAAGTGAAGCGAAAAAATAAGGAGCGAACAACTGGAATAGACAGCGCACTTTAGAGGGCGCTTTTGTAATAAAGCGCCCTCTAAGGTGAAGCGAAAAAATAAGGAGGAGATAGAGGGACAACAATACAGGGCGCTTTTAAAAAAGCGCTCTATAAGTCCATGTGCATTTCCAGTTTATAAAGCGCTTTTTGAAAGCCTTAGAGAGCGCTTTCATAAGCGCCCTCTTAGGCCCCCTTTAGAGGGCGCTTTTTTTCCACAAGCGCCCTCTAAGGTCCCCTTTAGTAAATATTAAAATTATAACATACTGCGCGTTTTGTTATTTCACTCTCTGTTATTTTCGTTCTTTTTCACGTTAGGGTTCTCACTGCTATGATTTTCGCTACTTCTAAGGCGTTCTCCTTCCACCTCTGTTAGATCTACGACGTTTCCTCCTTCTATTAATTCGTTGTTAGCTATTCGATTTTGACACCATAGGTATTTTTCTAATCTTCATATTACTTGGTTTCTCTTCTGACGTTCGCTATTGTTCATTTTTGGTTTCATTTTTCTTGGTTCATACATTTATTGAGTATTCTCAACAATAATTATTGTGTTGCAATGCTAGAAATGGAGACTAGGCATTATGGGTTAAAAGTTTCACAGAGTTATTAGCCCTTTTGAAAGATATGCTTCCTGAGGATAATGTTCTTCCCAATCGAATATATGAGACCAAAAAGATGTTGTGCTCTATTGGCATGAGCTATGATAAGATACATGCATGTCCAAACGATTGCGTTTTGTTTCGAAATGAGTATGCATCGTTAAATGAGTGTCCTAAATGCGGTGTCTCGCGATATAAGAACAAGTTGTCTCCAGCAAAAGTCTTGTGGTATTTTCCTGTTATTCCTAGATTTAGACGCATGTTTTGAGTGATGTAGCAACATTTGGAGTCGGTGTTGTTCAGGTTCGACCGAAAGGAAACTAAATTTGTAACGTTCCAAATTTATCAGACCATAATCTGAACAATATTTACATGTCATTTAGGTTCTTGCTACGATTTTAACTTTGTGGTTAGCAGACAAATCTGGTCGCCGGCTTTTACTTATTGTGAGTCTGAGCTTTTTCGATAATTTTTGCATTCACATTACTATTAGTTTGGAGGGTAATAAGAGATTAATCAAAATCTCCTATTGCAGGTTTCTTCATCTGCAATGGCTTTGAGTCTTTTGGTTGTTTCAATATCATTCTACTTGAAGGTAATAATAATTTTTTTGTTTGTTATATTTTTTGAACATTTTTTTTTGTTTATTTTTATATATACATAATACATTAACTAGATATTACACATGCATTCATGCATAAATGTTCAGAAATTTGTAACACAGATTCACAAGATTATATATCAGTAAATTCTTCTTTATATTTTTGGTTTTTTATATGGATAATATATTTTATGTTGAATTTGCTCTCAGGAATATATATCACCAGATTCTGATTTATATGCGACATTGAGCCTCGTATCGGTGGGTGGAGTTGTGGTGTGTAAATACAACTTTATTACACAAATGATGGTTTCTATTGTTTGTTTCCCTAACTTCATTATTATAAACTTTCAATTTCTTTCAGGTCATGGTTATTGCATTCTCTCTGGGATTAGGAGCAATGCCATGGATTATAATGTCTGAGGTACAATTTTCTTCAATAATAATATGCATGACAACCCTATATGAACAAACCTTTGTTGTAATATAATGTGATAGTTGATGTGTTGAATATATTTTACATAATAGATTCTTCCGATTAACATCAAAGGCCTAGCTGGAAGTTTTGCAACACTTGCCAATTGGTTCTTTTTCTGGTTGATTACATTAACAGCAAATTTGCTCTTGGATTGGAGTCCGGGAGGTTTGTGTGCATTGCCTATGTTAATTTTCTATAAATATCTATTGTTTCTAACCAGAAGCTTCCTATGTTTTTATCAGGAACCTTCACAATATATACTGCAGTGTGTGTTTTCACAGCAGGATTTGTTGCCATTTGGGTCCCCGAGACAAAGGGAAAAACTCTTGAAGAAATACAACAGTTTTTCAGATGAAGTTTCCTTTCGAGTAGCACTTCAGCTAGTGTTCACTCATGTATTCACATTCATATTTTTTTTTCTGAATCAACTCAATTCATTTTTGTGCTCTTTGGTCTTGTTAAATATGAAAAATACCAAAACAGTGTGATTTTCTAATCTAGCAGCATACTTGCATTTTTGTTGTAATTGATTGATTATAAACAAATAAATGAAAGAGAGTGGTTATTATACATTTCAATTAGAGTAGCAGTGGTTTCGGTTCATGACATTTCAAATAGCAAGAGGATCATATAAACAATAAGCATATATCAGTATTTGTATTTTAATATTATAAAAGCATAAAAAGAACCTTTAGTTGCTCTTGTGAATTATAACAAGCAGATGTATGTCATTTTCTTCTGGTTACCTCTTGTGGCTGCAACATAATCTGAAATGAGAATATGGTCACAGAGACATGTGATGCATGTAAATGTTAAATGACCACCCACTTTAGAGGGCGCTTTCCAAAATAAGCGCCCTCTAAACCCTTTAAATTTCCACTTTAGAGGGCGCTTTCCAGTAAAAGCGCCCTCTAAACCCTTAAAGGTTTCCACTTTAGAGGGTGCTTTCCAGTAAAAGCGCCCTCTAAACCCTTAAAAGTTTCCACTTTAGAGGGCGCTTTCTTTAAAAAGCGCCCTCTAAAGTGGCCCTTAAAGGGCTTAAAGAGCCACTTTAGAGAGCGCTTTCATCAGGAAAAAAAGCGCTGTCTTTACCTATGCCAGCGCCAGATTAGAGGGCGCTTTAAAGCGTTGTTATAGGCCAAAAAAACCGCCCTCTTTTCCCTTATTTGGCGTAGTGACACACCCTATTTTTTAAAAACGGATGTAAACTTAAAATATTATTATAATCAAATCTCTATTATTCCCGTTAAATTTAAAATGAGTGTAAATGTAGATGGTTTGATATTTAGATAAATCGAAATTTAGATAAATTTAGATGAGTGAAATTTAGATAAAATCAAAATATTACTATAATCAAATCTCAATTACTTCCGTTAAATTTAAATCTCTGTATAAGGTTATAAGTTTCTTTTAAGTGAATATTTTGTAAATTTTAATTTCATCTCCTTTTTTTTCTTCTTCCTTTTTTCCTCTTTTTGTTAGTTTTACGGTATTCAAAGAGTTCATTCAAAACCCTACCATTATGTGAAATCGATTACATCCAAAACTTTAGCCTTTCGTAAAATCAATTTCAATCAAAACTCTGTTGAAATGTTAAATTTGATTTGGGCCTAACTTTATAATTTGATTTTGGGCTTAGTTATTTGGGCTTAGTTTATTTTGGGTAATATTTTTAGAAAAGTCTTGTAGTATTTGTAGTATCTAGATATTTCTTAAGATTGTAATATTCTCTAGAATACTCTTTGAATGTCTAGAGTTGAGAACTCTCTAGAATCAGTGTGTCTAGAGTTCTCCTTAGAGTACTATAAATAGAGATGTAATCTTACACTTTTGCATCAAGTAAAAATACAAAATTCTCTCTTCCATAAATAATTTTCCTACCTACCAAGTTTTTATTTAAGCCTCTAATATTCCCATACACTTTCCCTAAACATAAAAAGGGTTTATTTCCAATAAAGTGGCATCAGAGCTTCAAGGTCCTAAAAAATGGCGAAAGGAGGTTTCCCTTTTCGAATGTCGATGCTCACAAAGAACAACTATGACAATTGGAGTATCAAGATGAAGGCGCTACTAGGAGCTCAAGATGTGTGGGATATCGTTGAGAAAGGCTTCAATGAGCAAGATGAAGCCTCACTAGGCCAAGGTGTAAAGGAGACATTGAGGGAGTCAAGAAAGAGAGACAAGAAAGCTTTCTTCCTCATTTATCAATCGATGGATAAAGATACATTTAGGTGAAAGTCATGGAGAAAATACTTCATACTTTAAATCCAAGTTTTGACTTCATTGTTACCAACATTGAAGATAACGGGGATTTAAAGACCATGACTATTGAGCAACTCATGGGTTCCTTACAAGCATACGAAGAAAAACAAAAGAGAAAAAATAAATAAAAGGAGGCTATTGTGCAACTACTACAACTCAACATAAAGGAAGCAAGTTATGCGAATTACAAGAGCCAAAGAGGACGAGGTCATGGCCAAGATCGTGGGCGTGGACGAGGACATGGAGGAGAAGGAAGATACAGTTAAAACAACTACTCTAATAATGGAGAAAGAAGTTGGAATCCACAAGCAACAAGAGTTCGTGGAAGAGGAAATTCATGGTCGATGTAACAACCCAATTTTAGTATTTATTTATTATACAATTATTATTATATTTTATTTTAATTATGTGGAGTGTTAATTAATTAATTGGTTGTTGGGTAGTATAATAATTGATTATATTAATTAATTTGGGGTGTTAATTAATTATTTAGTTGATATGAGATATAATTAAATAATTGTATTAATTAACTTAGTGTGTATGTGGTGTTAGTTTAATTTAATTGAACTAATTAGAGATATTTAAATATTAGGTCTTATTGGGCCTATTAATTAAATTAGAAGTATCATGATTTAAGCCCAAATAGAATACTATAAATAAGAGGAGGAGAGTGAGAATTATGATTCATTTGATCATTTGCCAACAATAGAGAAAGAGAAGAGGAAAAGTGAGGAGAAGAGGGGAATAACAAGAGAGAAGTTAGGGTTTCCAGAAAATTAAAGATGTAAAGGGGGAATCCTTATTATTATGGGTTAGTATGATCGGGTCAATGGGTAGAAGTATGTTTAGGTTAAAATCCCTAATTTTGTATGGTTGTTTGAAATTGTTAGGTTGATGAGTATTCTTGATTTGTGGTGGTTTAATTGTGTTAAAACTGTACATTAACCTTATATAATTAGAGCATTATATGAGTTATAATTTTTTGAACGTTTGACTTTTTACGGATTCGAAATCGGAGGTCCGAAAGTCATCCAACGATGAAAAATGCAGAAAATTCTGCATGCTGTCCGTCACAATCGCGGCCTTTTTTTATGTTTTATTGTCGAAATCGTTTTGGTCATAACGTTTGATCCGTAAGTCCAAATTGAGTGCCGTTTGAAGCGTTGGATATCTGAAATAGAGGGCTATAACTTTGTTTCAGGAATAAAATAATTTTGGAGATTATTTCATGGACGTTTTGGGGGTTGAAGAAGATGAAAATTATGTTGGAAAATTTAAAAAACAACAACTTTTTAGTAATGCATTCGTGCACGATTTTGATCATAACTTTTAACTCGTGAATCATTTTGGGTTGGGGTTTAAAGAATTAAAAAGGTGACACTAATAGATATAGTGTGATGGTGATAAGTGAATTGATTGAGTATTATTCATATGCCTACTGTGTTGGTGAAGTTTTGTTCTTACGTTCGGTTAATAAATTGTTGACACATCCCGACGATTTTGGTCATAACTTTCATTTCGTAAGTCCGATTTTGATGGCGTTAGAAGCGTTAGAAACCTAATGCTCATGCCTAAAACATGGTAGTGATTTTTAATATGTTTTAATAACATTCACATGCCTACTGTATTGATAAATATATTGGTTTATACGTTTGGTTGATGAATCGTTGCATTGTTGTAATATGATTGTGTGATAATTATGTTGTTATGTCGATGATGTTAAGATGTTGATGAGTTGTTGTTATTTGTTGATATTATTCATGTGGTAACATGAATTGGTTAATTGCATATTATGTGAATGGTGTATTTGTTATGAATGTTAAGATGGTAGATATGATCTTAATTGCATATTATGTGAATGGTGTATTTGTTATGAATGTGTATATGTACCATTGGTGGATAATTCATAGAGTTGAGTTATGGTGATATGTGGAATGTTAAGATGGTAGAGATGATCTTAATTGTATATATTGTTGGTATTTGTACATTCATTCATGGCATGGTCGGCTTCATAGTGGAAGCGGTGAAACTGTGGGTTCACATAGACGGTGATCCTTAATTGGAAATAGACGTAGCCTATGTTGATCCTTAATTGGAAATAGGCGTGGTAGATAGACGGTGATCCTTAATTGGAAATAGACGTAGCACACGTTGATCCTTAATTGGAAATAGGCGTGGTAGATAGACGGTGATCCTTAATTGGAAATAGACATAGCACACGTTGATCCTTAACTGGAAATAGGCGTGGTAGATGTAGCACACGTTGATCCTTAATTGGAAATAGGCGTGGTAGTGACTTTGATCTTGTCCGGATCGGAAGCGTCGCTTGGATTCTGGATATTGAATCGGAAAGCGGGGAAACGTTGGGTTCACATTGAGGTACCGCATGCATAGAGTAACATGTCTTGCATTGAGTCAGATTAGAGTTATGTGATAATTGAGTGTATGCATTATTGTGATTGTGATATGTGTATGAGATATGGTAATTGAATTTGATGATGTTTAGATACATAACTTGACAACATATGTGATTATGTGATAATTGTAGTTATGCGTATATTTGAGAATATAATATTGGATTTTAATATTGTACTCCTTGAGTTTGATGGATGTTTGAAACATGTGAAATAGATGTTGGTGAGTATTATTTACATGGTTATACGAAGTGTGATGAATTCCTTTAATTGTTGATTTAATCATTGTGCCTTATTATGCTTCTTCATAATGATTTGAATTCTCACCCTTTCTGTTTGAATGTTACCTTTACATGGGTATCGCGCAGATACTCAGGAGTAGTATTGCTGAAGTACGTGGACGGTAGCTCACTCGAGATTAGCCGGAGAGTTTCCGTATTCTAGTTTAGAGACTAGGTAGTGAGTCAATGCTATGGTCATGTAACACGGGGTAGATTGGTAGTGTTGAACTCATATCTGATTTGGATATGTTTTATGGTATTACTTGTGAACATGTTTAATTGAAGAGATTATTGAGAGATGATCATGGTATGGGACATGGATCATTTTATGAAATGCATGGATATTCGTTATTTTTCGCTGCGAACGCATATTCTTGAATATTCATGATAATTTGAAATGTGTTATTTTAAATGACCAGGTGTATTGTATATTGATGATGAATGAGGTTTGATTTTTGAAAGCTTTTAGTTTTTGAAAACGTCGATGTGACGCCCTTTTGTGTATATGCGTGCTTATTTACTCTGATTATAAGTTAAGTATTTTGGGGTAGAAAAAGGGGTGTTACATTAGTGGTATCAGAGTATGGTCGACCAGTTGGTCAATAGTCGTTAGGGTTTTCCATCCCGTTGTATTTGATTTGTGTGTCTGACACGATCGATACTGTTTGTCTGGTTGGTCCGTCCGGCCAGGTTATTTAATTATGTTTGTTCCCTAGTATGCGATATATGTGTGAGAACACTGTCGATGCTTGTTTTATTTTCCATTGGCAGGTTGGAAATGAAATAAGTGGGGGAGAAGCGTCTGCTTATCTTGGATGTTCCAATTATATCGAGCTTGGACATTATGTTGTTGCATGCAAGAGTGCAGTGTTGGCTAGTTAACCTGTTTGAGAATGTTGTGTTTTCCCTGAACCCGAAGAGAGGTCGGATTCGAGGATGGTATTGGTTAGAATTTAATCGGGTGTATATCAACTGTTTTGGAGAAGACGGTTATTTTCCTGAGGTTGGTGCTAAGGAAGATTGGTTTGTGTCTGCTAAGCAAGTTGATGAATCGGTGCAAGATGGTGCCGAGTTGTTTATGTTGTTGGCAACTTTGGATATTCGTGAGAAGAGGACGATTGAAGGATTGCCAATAGTTTGTGAGTTTGCGGAGGTATTTCCGGAAGATATAAGTGATTTACCGCTGGAACATGAGGTTGAGTTTTCGATTGATTTAGTTCCTGGAACTAGTTCTGTATCGATGGCTCCCTATCGAATGTTTGCTTCTGAGTTGAAAGAGTTGAAGAGTCAACTTGAAGAGTTGCTTGAGAAGAAGTTTATTCGTCCTAGTGTGTCGCCGTGGGGTGCACCTGTTCTGTTGGTCAAGAAGAAAGAAGGTTCTATGAGATAATGTGTTGATTATAGACAACTGAATAAAGTGACGATTAAGAACAAGTATCCACTCCCGAGGATTGACTATCTGATGGATCAATTGGTTGGAGCTTATGTGTTTAGAAAGATTGATTTGAGGTTTGGGTATCATCAGATTCGGGTAAAGGCTGAGGATATTCAAAAAACTACTTTTCGGACAAGGTACGGTCACTACGAGTACTCCGTGATGCCTTTTGGTGTGACTAATGCACCTGGTGTATTTATGGAGTATATGAATAGAATTTTTCATGATTATCTGGATAAGTTTGTTGTTGTGTTCATCAATGATATATTGATTTATTCCAAGAGTGAAGAGGATCATGCCGAGCATTTGAAGGTTGTGTTATCGGTGTTGAAAGAGAGGAAGTTGTTTGCTAAACTCTCTAAATGTGAGTTTTGGTTGAGTGAAGTAAGTTTTCTTGGACATGTGATTTCGAGTGGTGGTATTTGTAACACCCCGATAAAAATAAGATAATTATTTAGTTAAGTTAATATTATATTTATTAATTTAATTAAATAATTGGAATTATTGGATTATTATTATTATTATTGGAATAATAATTATTGGAAAATATATATAAGTTGGAAATAAGAAAAAGAGTCCATTTGGTAAAGAAAGGGTTTTTACGTGAAAAACAGAGAAGCGGCTGAAAAGTGGAAAGTGGAGAAAGGGCAAAGAGGCAGAACAAGAGGAAGAAGGTTGAAGAAGGAAGAGCTTGAAGCTAAAAGATTCGCCGGATTAACTCAGGTAAGGGGGGTTTATCGTCGTTTAATGGGTATTATGGATTAGCATGTAATGGGTAGTGATAAACCGTTGAATTGACCCTAATTGGGATTGTGAATGCTGAAAATTACGTTGGATAAACTGTGTTAAAAACTGTAATTGAATCGATAGTCGTGTGAGTCGTAAATTGCTGGACGTATAGCTTGTTACGGAATTGGAATCGGAGGTCCGGAAGTCCTCCAACGGCAGAAAATGCGGAGAATTCTGCATTCTGCCTTGTGTTAGCGCAGGAACAGCTTTCTGTCTTGCGTTAACCGGTTAACCCAGGGTGTTAACCGGTTAACACTGTGTTGTATTGTGTAAAATTGCTGTTTTGTCTGCGTTAACCGGTTAACCCAGGGTGTTAACCGGTTAACACTGTTGTGATTGCTGAGATATTGCTGTTCTGTCTGCGTTAACCGGTTAACCCAGGGCGTTAACCGGTTAACACTGTTAAGTTTTGGGCAGGAAGCGTGTTTGTGCTGCGTTAACCGGTTAACCCAGGGCGTTAACCGGTTAACACTGTTGCAGAGTGGAAAATTGGTGTTTTAAATGTTGTGTACTTAATTGATGGTTGGCATATGTTGGCGGATGATGTAAAAGGGATTATTTCCTGTTGTTTTGAGTAGTAAGGGTATTAGTAGAGTGTGCTAATACTGTGATTAATTATTTGACATGATATGGTGTTTGATACATGTGTTGATGATGTATGATGATATGCATAATGTTGTGAATGTATATATATTATGCATGTATTTGTGAATGGACTGTTGATGTTGCATTGCTAGATGATTAGCGTGCATAGCATAGCCCTTGGGGTTGTAGCTAATTCCCATGGTGAGGAATTAGTGAGTGAATCATTGTGGATTCGTTGTTGATGTTTGCATGCTAGGTGATTAGTGTGCATAGCATAGCCTTTGGGGCTGTAGCTAATTCCCATGGTGAGGAATTAGTGAGTGAGTCACTAGATCTCAAATGAGTGGGACTAGTGAGCTTAGTAGCCGTATCTGGATTTGATCGGTGAGCTGGAACTATATGTTCAAGAATAGTCGGTACCGCATGTGTGGAGTCTCATTGCATAATATGTGTATGGCGTATAATATGAATGGATGTATTCCAATATTATACGTGTGTTTGTGTTGATAGTGAGTATGAACATGAATTGTATTGGTATTGAGTATGATATTTGAATTGATGTGCCGTTACCGAATATGTGATGTGATTAGGGTGATTAATGTGTTAAATTACTTAACATGACATGATATTTTATAATGCTCATTATATTGATTGAGGAACTCACCCTTACAACTATTTTTCAGGTAACGAGCAGTGATTGAGTAGAAGCTAGTGCTTGGAGTCTAGTGTAGTCTCCTTAGTGGGTCATGCTCTGATAGATGTAACATCGGGATGGGATGTTTTAATTGTTTTACTGTTGGTTGTTGAACCATTTTACATGTAATGTGTTACATGTTTTACAATGATTGATGAGATTTCTATCCGCTGCGTATTATGCAAATGCTTATGTTTTGATTTAATAAAGAGCATGACAGTTATTTGGCAAATGGTGTGAAGTGATTGTGTGACACCCTTGATTGCATATTTACTCTGATAGATAATTGTTGTTTTGATTAAATATTTGGGGTATTTTAGAAGGGTGTTACATTAGTGGTATCAGAGCATAGTCGGTCGAGTCGAGTCGTAATTATTCTGTTTCCCCTGTACGGGATAGGTGTTGTGTAACCCTATCAGTACTTATTGTTTTAGCTTGTTGGGTTTTCAGAATAGAGATGGCTGGAAGAGGTAGAGACGATGCTGCGATTGCTGAGGCTCTGGGTATGCTAGCTGGAGTACTTGGAGGGAATCCGAATGTTGTGGGAATGGGAGTTGCTCGTCAACTGAGTGAGTTCCAGAAGAACAATCCTCCAATGTTCAAGGGAGCATACGATCCAGATGGTGCTCAGAAGTGGTTGAAGGAGATCGAGAGAATCTTCCGAGTGACTGAGTGTGCCGATAACCAGAAGGTCAGGTTCGGTACGCATATGCTGTCAGAGGAAGCAGATGATTGGTGGGTTGCTACCCGCACTGAGTTGGAAGCTGCTGGGAATGCTGAGATCACTTGGGCTGTGTTCAGAGAGAGATTCCTAAGGAAGTACTTTCCAGAGGATGTCAGAGGAAAGAAAGAGATAGAGTTCTTGGAATTGAAACAGGGTAACAGGTCTGTTACTGAGTACGCTGCTAAGTTCGCAGAGCTGTCAAAGTATTATACTCCCTATAATGAGGCTGCTGGAGAATTTTCGAAATGTGTGAAGTTTGAGAACGGGTTACGTCCCGAGATCAAGCAGGCTATTGGATACCAACGGATCAGAGTGTTTTCTGATTTGGTTGACTGTTGCAGGATTTTTGAACAGGATTCCAAAGCCAGAGCAGAGAGCTATCAGCAAAGGGTTGATAGGAGAGGCAAGAATCAGAATGATCGTGGAAAACCGTATGCAGCTGGCAAAGGTTTTCAGAAGCAGAGTGGGATGAAGAGGCCTAGTGGGGGAGACTCTAGCGCCCCTGCTAAGTGTTATAGATGTGGTCGGGCTGGACATCGTGTCCATGAGTGTACCAGTGCTGAGATGAAGTGTTTCAAGTGTGGCAAAGGTGGTCATTTGGCTGCAGAGTGCCGGTTGAAGACTGTAACTTGTTTCAACTGTGGAGAGGTGGGTCATATCAGTCCACAGTGTCCTAAGCCGAAGAAAGAGAATCAGTCAGGAGGCAAGGTCTTTGCCTTATCGGGTTCTGAGACTTCTGCAGATGATCGTTTGATCAGAGGTACGTGTTATATTAATGGCTTTCCTCTTGTAGCTATTATCGACACAGGTGCTACTCATTCCTTTATATCTTTGGATTGTGCTGTGAAACTTAAGTTAGAGATATCTGAGATGTATGGTAGTATGGTGATTGATACTCCTGCGAAGGGTTCAGTGACTACTACTTCAGTTTGTTTAAATTGTCCTTTGAGTATTTTTGGTAGAGACTTTGGGATGGACCTTGTGTGTCTTCCACTAGTGCAGATTGACGTTATCTTGGGTATGAACTGGTTGGTGTCTAACCGGGTTTCTATCAACTGTTTTGATAAGACTGTGATCTTTCCTGAGATTGAGGAAGGAGAGAGTTTGGTTCTATCAGCGAGGCAGGTGAATGAGGCAGTAGCAAATGGGGCAGAGTTGTTTATGCTGTTAGCGACTTTGGAGGCTAAAGATAAGCTGGCGATTTGTGATCTAGCAGTGGTGTGTGATTTTCCTGATGTGTTTCCGGAAGAAGTGAATGAATTACCGCCAGAGCGTGAAGTTGAGTTCTCGATTGATTTGGTACCTGGTACTAGACCGATATCGATGGCTCCGTACCGTATGTCTGCTGTTGAGTTAACTGAATTGAAGAGTCAGTTGGAAGATCTGTTGGATAAGAAATTTATCCGTCCGAGTGTGTCACCGTGGGGTGCACCAGTGTTATTGGTTAAGAAGAAAGAAGGTACTATGAGGTTGTGTGTGGACTACAGGCAACTGAATAAAGTGACGATCAAGAATCGGTATCCTTTGCCGAGGATTGATGATTTGATGGATCAATTGGTTGGTGCGAGTGTGTTCAGCAAGATAGATTTGAGATCTGGGTATCATCAGATACGTGTGAAAACTGAGGATATTCAGAAGACTGCTTTCAGAACAAGGTATGGACATTATGAGTATTCTGTAATGCCTTTTGGTGTGACTAATGCGCCTGGAGTATTTATGGAGTATATGAATAGGATTTTCCATCCGTACCTAGATAAGTTTGTTGTGGTGTTTATTGACGACATTTTGGTGTATTCGAAATCTGAAGAAGAGCATGCTGAACATTTGAAAGTGGTTTTAGAAGTTCTCCGAGGAAAGAAGTTATTTGCTAAACTGTCTAAGTGTGAATTTTGGTTAGAAGAGGTTAGTTTTCTTGGTCATGTAATTTCAAGAGGTGGTGTTGCTGTTGATCCTTCTAAGATAGAAGCGGTGTCTAAGTGGGAAGCTCCGAAGTCTGTTGCTGAGATTCGAAGTTTCCTTGGATTGGCTGGTTATTATAGGAAGTTCATTGAGGGATTTTCTAAGTTGGCGTTACCGTTGACGATGTTGACCAGAAAGGGGCAAGTGTTTGTTTGGGACTCAAAATGTGAAGAAGGTTTCCAAGAGTTAAAGAGAAGGTTAACTATTGCTCCTATTCTGATATTACCGAGTCCGTCGGAACCATTTGAGGTTTACTGTGATGCTTCATTGTTGGGTTTGGGTGGTGTGTTGATGCAGAATAAGCAGGTTATAGATTATGCTTCGAGACAACTGAGGGTTCATGAGAGGAACTATCCGACACACGATTTAGAGTTGGCAGCTGTGGTATTTGTTCTGAAGTTATGGAGGCATTACTTGTATGGATCAAGATTTGAGGTTTTCAGTGACCATAAAAGTTTAAAGTATTTGTTTGATCAGAAAGAGCTGAATATGAGACAGAGGAGATGGTTAGAATTTCTGAAGGATTATGACTTTGGTTTGAATTACCATCCGGGTAAAGCAAACGTAGTGGCTGATGCATTGAGTCGGAAATCATTGCATATGTCTATGTTAATGGTTAGGGAATTGGATTTAATTGAGCAGTTTAGAGACTTGAGTTTGGTGTGTGAGAGTACTCACAATAGTGTTAAATTGGGAATGTTGAAGTTAACGAGTGGTATTCTGGATGAGATTAGAGAGGGTCAGAAATCCGATGTGCTTTTGGTTGATAAGTTGACTCTAGTGAATCAAGGTCAAGGTGGTGAATTCAGAGTTGATAAGAATGGTGTTTTGAAATTTGGTAATCGGGTGTGTATTCCGGATGTTACCGAACTTAAGAAGAGTATTCTGGAGGAAGGACATCGTAGTGGCCTGAGTATTCATCCTGGAGCTACGAAGATGTATCATGATTTGAAAAAGTTATTTTGGTGGCCGGGAATGAAAAGAGAAATTGCGAGTTTTGTTTATTCCTGTTTGACTTGTCAGAAGTCAAAGATTGAGCATCAGAAGCCGTCTGGGCTAATGCAACCGTTGACTATTCCAGAGTGGAAGTGGGATAGTATCAGTATGGATTTTGTGTCTGGTTTGCCGAGGACAAATAAGAATTGTGAAGCTATTTGGGTGATTGTTGACAGATTGACAAAGTCGGCTCATTTCATTCCGATTAGAATGGATTATCCGTTAGAGAGATTAGCTGAATTGTATATTGAGAAGATTGTAAGTTTGCATGGTATTCCGTCGAGTATTGTTTCGGACAGAGATCCTAGATTTACATCGAAGTTTTGGGAAGGTTTGCAGAGGGCTTTGGGAACTAAGCTGAGATTGAGTTCTGCATATCATCCGCAGACTGATGGTCAGACTGAGAGGACGATTCAGTCACTAGAGGATCTTTTGAGGGCTTGTGTTTTGGAAAAGGGAGGTGCTTGGGATTGTTATTTGCCTTTGATTGAGTTTACCTACAACAATAGTTTTCATTCGAGCATTGGTATGGCACCGTTTGAAGCTTTGTATGGTAGGAGATGTCGGACACCTTTATGTTGGTATGAGTCCGGTGAGAGTGCTGTGGTTGGACCGGAGATTGTTCAACAGACTACGGAAAAGATTAAGATGATTCAGGAGAAGATGAGAATTGCTCAGAGTCGTCAGAAGAGTTATCATGACAAGAGGAGGAAGTCACTTGAGTTCCAAGAGGGAGATCATGTGTTTCTTCGTGTTACTCCGATAACTGGGGTTGGTCGAGCTTTGAAGTCGAGGAAGTTGACACCTCGATTTATTGGTCCTTATCAGATTTTGGAGAGGATAGGGGAGGTAGCCTATCGTATCGCTTTATCGCCGTCGCTTGCGAATTTGCATGAGGTTTTTCATGTGTCTCAGTTGAGGAGGTACATTCATGATCCGTCGCATGTAGTCCAAATAGATGATGTACAGGTGAGAGATAACCTGACTGTTGAAACATCACCTATGAGGATCGAGGATCGAGAGTTGAAGCAGTTGCGGGGTAAAGAGATTGCCTTGGTGAAGGTAGCTTGGGGAGGACCAGCAGGTGGCAATGTGACTTGAGAACTGGAGAGTCAGATGAAGGAGTCTTATCCGGAGTTGTTCGCTGGAGGTATGTTTTCGAGGACGAAAACTCTTTTAGTGGGGGAGAGTTGTAACACCCCGATAAAAATAAGATAATTATTTAGTTAAGTTAATATTATATTTATTAATTTAATTAAATAATTGGAATTATTGGATTATTATTATTATTATTGGAATAATAATTATTGGAAAATATATATAAGTTGGAAATAAGAAAAAGAGTCCATTTGGTAAAGAAAGGGTTTTTACGTGAAAAACAGAGAAGCGGCTGAAAAGTGGAAAGTGGAGAAAGGGCAAAGAGGCAGAACAAGAGGAAGAAGGTTGAAGAAGGAAGAGCTTGAAGCTAAAAGATTCGCCGGATTAACTCAGGTAAGGGGGTTTATCGTCGTTTAATGGGTACTATGGATTAGCATGTAATGGGTAGTGATAAACCGTTGAATTGACCCTAATTGGGATTGTGAATGCTGAAAATTACGTTGGATAAACTGTGTTAAAAACTGTAATTGAATCGATAGTCGTGTGAGTCGTAAATTGCTGGACGTATAGCTTGTTACGGAATTGGAATCGGAGGTCCAGAAGTCCTCCAACGGCGGAAAATGCGGAGAATTCTGCATTCTGCCTTGTGTTAGCGCAGGAACAGCTTTCTGTCTTGCGTTAACCGGTTAACCCAGGGTGTTAACCGGTTAACACTGTGTTGTATTGTGTAAAATTGCTGTTTTGTCTGCGTTAACCGGTTAACCCAGGGTGTTAACCGGTTAACACTGTTGTGATTGCTGAGATATTGCTATTCTGTCTGCGTTAACCGGTTAACCCAGGGCGTTAACCGGTTAACACTGTTAAGTTTTGGGCAGGAAGCGTGTTTGTGCTGCGTTAACCGGTTAACCCAGGGCGTTAACCGGTTAACACTGTTGCAGAGTGGAAAATTGGTGTTTTAAATGTTGTGTACTTAATTGATGGTTGGCATATGTTGGCGGATGATGTAATAGGGATTATTTCCTGTTGTTTTGAGTAGTAAGGGTATTAGTAGAGTGTGCTAATACTGTGATTAATTATTTGACATGATATAGTGTTTGATACATGTGTTGATGATGTATGATGATATGCATAATGTTGTGAATGTATATATATTATGCATGTATTTGTGAATGGACTGTTGATGTTGCATTGCTAGATGATTAGCGTGCATAGCATATCCCTTGGGGTTGTAGCTAATTCCCATGGTGAGGAATTAGTGAGTGAATCATTGTGGATTCGTTGTTGATGTTTGCATGCTAGGTGATTAGTGTGCATAGCATAGCCTTTGGGGCTGTAGCTAATTCCCATGGTGAGGAATTAGTGAGTGAGTCACTAGATCTCAAATGAGTGGGACTAGTGAAAAAGGGGTGTTACATTAGTGGTATCAGAGTATGGTCGACCAGTTGGTCAATAGTCGTTAGGGTTTTCCATCCCGTTGTATTTGATTTGTGTGTCTGACACGATCGATACTGTTTGTCTGGTTGGTCCGTCCGGCCAGGTTATTTAATTATGTTTGTTCCCTAGTATGCGATATATGTGTGAGAACACTGTCGATGCTTGTTTTATTTTCCATTGGCAGGTTGGAAATGAAATAAGTGGGGGAGAAGCGTCTGCTTATCTTGGATGTTCCAATTATATCGAGCTTGGACATTATGTTGTTGCATGCAAGAGTGCAGTGTTGGCTAGTTAACCTGTTTGAGAATGTTGTGTTTTCCCTGAACCCGAAGAGAGGTCGGATTCGAGGATGGTATTGGTTAGAATTTAATCGGGTGTATATCAACTGTTTTGGAGAAGACGGTTATTTTCCTGAGGTTGGTGCTAAGGAAGATTGGTTTGTGTCTGCTAAGCAAGTTGATGAATCGGTGCAAGATGGTGCCGAGTTGTTTATGTTGTTGGCAACTTTGGATATTCGTGAGAAGAGGACGATTGAAGGATTGCCAATAGTTTGTGAGTTTGCGGAGGTATTTCCGGAAGATATAAGTGATTTACCGCTGGAACATGAGGTTGAGTTTTCGATTGATTTAGTTCCTGGAACTAGTTCTGTATCGATGGCTCCCTATCGAATGTTTGCTTCTGAGTTGAAAGAGTTGAAGAGTCAACTTGAAGAGTTGCTTGAGAAGAAGTTTATTCGTCCTAGTGTGTCGCCGTGGGGTGCACCTGTTCTGTTGGTCAAGAAGAAGAAGGTTCTATGAGATAATGTGTTGATTATAGACAACTGAATAAAGTGACGATTAAGAACAAGTATCCACTCCCGAGGATTGACTATCTGATGGATCAATTGGTTGGAGCTTATGTGTTTAGAAAGATTGATTTGAGGTTTGGGTATCATCAGATTCGGGTAAAGGCTGAGGATATTCAAAAAACTACTTTTCGGACAAGGTACGGTCACTACGAGTACTCCGTGATGCCTTTTGGTGTGACTAATGCACCTGGTGTATTTATGGAGTATATGAATAGAATTTTTCATGATTATCTGGATAAGTTTGTTGTTGTGTTCATCAATGATATATTGATTTATTCCAAGAGTGAAGAGGATCATGCCGAGCATTTGAAGGTTGTGTTATCGGTGTTGAAAGAGAGGAAGTTGTTTGCTAAACTCTCTAAATGTGAGTTTTGGTTGAGTGAAGTAAGTTTTCTTGGACATGTGATTTCGAGTGGTGGTATTTGTAACACCCCGATAAAAATAAGATAATTATTTAGTTAAGTTAATATTATATTTATTAATTTAATTAAATAATTGGAATTATTGGATTATTATTATTATTATTGGAATAATAATTATTGGAAAATATATATAAGTTGGAAATAAGAAAAAGAGTCCATTTGGTAAAGAAAGGGTTTTTACGTGAAAAACAGAGAAGCGGCTGAAAAGTGGAAAGTGGAGAAAGGGCAAAGAGGCAGAACAAGAGGAAGAAGGTTGAAGAAGGAAGAGCTTGAAGCTAAAAGATTCGCCGGATTAACTCAGGTAAGGGGGGTTTATCGTCGTTTAATGGGTATTATGGATTAGCATGTAATGGGTAGTGATAAACCGTTGAATTGACCCTAATTGGGATTGTGAATGCTGAAAATTACGTTGGATAAACTGTGTTAAAAACTGTAATTGAATCGATAGTCGTGTGAGTCGTAAATTGCTGGACGTATAGCTTGTTACGGAATTGGAATCGGAGGTCCGGAAGTCCTCCAACGGCAGAAAATGCGGAGAATTCTGCATTCTGCCTTGTGTTAGCGCAGGAACAGCTTTCTGTCTTGCGTTAACCGGTTAACCCAGGGTGTTAACCGGTTAACACTGTGTTGTATTGTGTAAAATTGCTGTTTTGTCTGCGTTAACCGGTTAACCCAGGGTGTTAACCGGTTAACACTGTTGTGATTGCTGAGATATTGCTGTTCTGTCTGCGTTAACCGGTTAACCCAGGGCGTTAACCGGTTAACACTGTTAAGTTTTGGGCAGGAAGCGTGTTTGTGCTGCGTTAACCGGTTAACCCAGGGCGTTAACCGGTTAACACTGTTGCAGAGTGGAAAATTGGTGTTTTAAATGTTGTGTACTTAATTGATGGTTGGCATATGTTGGCGGATGATGTAATAGGGATTATTTCCTGTTGTTTTGAGTAGTAAGGGTATTAGTAGAGTGTGCTAATACTGTGATTAATTATTTGACATGATATGGTGTTTGATACATGTGTTGATGATGTATGATGATATGCATAATGTTGTGAATGTATATATATTATGCATGTATTTGTGAATGGACTGTTGATGTTGCATTGCTAGATGATTAGCGTGCATAGCATAGCCCTTGGGGTTGTAGCTAATTCCCATGGTGAGGAATTAGTGAGTGAATCATTGTGGATTCGTTGTTGATGTTTGCATGCTAGGTGATTAGTGTGCATAGCATAGCCTTTGGGGCTGTAGCTAATTCCCATGGTGAGGAATTAGTGAGTGAGTCACTAGATCTCAAATGAGTGGGACTAGTGAGCTTAGTAGCCGTATCTGGATTTGATCGGTGAGCTGGAACTATATGTTCAAGAATAGTCGGTACCGCATGTGTGGAGTCTCATTGCATAATATGTGTATGGCGTATAATATGAATGGATGTATTCCAATATTATACGTGTGTTTGTGTTGATAGTGAGTATGAACATGAATTGTATTGGTATTGAGTATGATATTTGAATTGATGTGCCGTTACCGAATATGTGATGTGATTAGGGTGATTAATGTGTTAAATTACTTAACATGACATGATATTTTATAATGCTCATTATATTGATTGAGGAACTCACCCTTACAACTATTTTTCAGGTAACGAGCAGTGATTGAGTAGAAGCTAGTGCTTGGAGTCTAGTGTAGTCTCCTTAGTGGGTCATGCTCTGATAGATGTAACATCGGGATGGGATGTTTTAATTGTTTTACTGTTGGTTGTTGAACCATTTTACATGTAATGTGTTACATGTTTTACAATGATTGATGAGATTTCTATCCGCTGCGTATTATGCAAATGCTTATGTTTTGATTTAATAAAAGAGCATGACAGTTATTTGGCAAATGGTGTGAAGTGATTGTGTGACACCCTTGATTGCATATTTACTCTGATAGATAATTGTTGTTTTGATTAAATATTTGGGGTATTTTAGAAGGGTGTTACAGTATTTATGTGGATCCTACGAAGATTGAAGTTATATCTCATTGGGAAGCTCCTAAGTCTGTTGCTGAGATTAGAAGTTTTCTTGGTTTGGCTGGTTATTATAGGAAGTTCATTGAAGGATTTTCTAAGTTGTCGTTACCATTGACGCAGTTGAGTAAAAAAGGTCAAGCTTTCATTTGGACTTTGCAGTGTGAAGCGAATTTTCAAGAGCTTAAGAGAAGATTGACTACGACTTCTATTTTGATTTTACCGGATCCGTTAGAAACTTTCGTTGTGTATTGTGATGCTTCTTTGTTGGATTTGGGAGGTGTTCTGATGCAAAAAAGGCAAGTTGTAGCTTATGCTTCAAGGCAACTTAAAGTTCATGAGAGGAATTACCCGACGCATGATTTAGAGTTGGCCGCTGTTGTGTTTGTGTTGAAGCTCTGGAGACATTACTTATTTGGATTGCGATTTGATGTGTTTAGTGATCACAAGAGTTTGAAGTACTTATTCGATCAGAAAGAATTGAATATGAGGCAGAGGAGATGGTTGAAATTCTTGAAAGATTATGATTTTGGTTTGAATTATCATCCTGGAAAGGTGAATGTTATAGCCGATGCATTGAGTAGGAAGTCATTGCACATGTCTATGTTGATGATTCGAGAGTTTGAATTGTTTGAGAAATTTAGAGATTTGAGTTTGGTTTGTGAAGCGACGTCTTCGTGTGTTAAACTTGGTATGTTGAAGCTTACGTGTGGCATTCTTGACGAGATTAGAGAAGGTCAGAAGTCAGATTTGAAATTAGTCGATGTTATGACATTGATTAATCAAGGTAAAGGTGGTGACTTTTGGATTGATGAGAATGGTATCATGAGGTGTCGTGATCGAGTTTGTGTTCCGGATGTCGCGGATTTGAGAAAGAGGATTCTTGAGGAAGGGCATAGAAGTGGTCTGAGTATTCATCCTGGTGCTACTAGAATGTATTAAGACTTGAGGAAGATGTTTTGGTGGCAAGGTATGAAGAAGGATGTAGCGAAATTTGTGTATTCATGTTTGACTTGTCAAAAGTCAAAGATTGAACATCAAAAGCCGTCTGGTTTGATGCAACCGTTATCTATTCCCGAGTGGAAGTGGGATAGTATCTCTATGGATTTTGTTTCGGGCTTGCCGAGAACATTGAGTAATTGTGAGGCGATTTGGGTCGTTGTGGACAGGTTGACGAAATATGCTCATTTATTTCGATGAGGATGGATTATTCAATGGAGAGACTTGCTAAGTTGTACATCGAAAGGATTGTGTGTTTGCATGGTATTCCGTCGAGCATTGTTTCTGATAGAGATCTGAGGTTCTCTTCGAGATTTTGGGAAGGTTTGCAAAGTGCTTTGGGTACGAAGTTGCGTTTGAGTTCGGCATATCATCCGCAAACTGATGGTCAAATGGAGAGGACTATTTAGTCGCTTGAAGATCTTTTGAGGTCTTGTGTTTTGGAACAAGGAGGAAATTGCGATAGTTTCTTGCCTTTGATCGAGTTTACGTATAACAACAGTTTCCATTCGAGTATTCGAATGACACCTTTTGAGGCTCTTTATGGCAGAAGGTGTAGAACTCCTTTATGTTGGCACGAATCGGGAGAGAGTGCTATGGTTGGACCCGAGTTGATTCAAGAAACTTGAGGATAAGATGAAGGAATCGTATCCGGAGTTGTTCGTTTGAGGTGAATTTTCGAGGCCAAAAATCTTTTAAGTGGGAGAGAGTTGTAACAACCCAATTTTAGTACTTATTTATTATACTATTATTGTTATATTTTATTTTAATTATGTGGAGTATTAATTAATTAATTGGTTGTTGGATAGTATAATAATTGATTATATTAATTAATTTGGGGTGTTAATTAATTATTTAGTTGATATGAGATATAATTAAATAATTGTATTAATTAACTTAGTGTGTATGTGGTGTTAGTTTAATTTAATTGAACTAATTAGAGATATTTAAATATTAGGTCTTATTGAGCCTATTAATTATATTAGAAATATCATGATTTAAGCCCAAATAGAATACTATAAATAAGAGGAGGAGAGTGAGAGTTAGGATTCATTTGATCATTTGCCAACAATAGAGAAAGAGAAGAGGAAAAGTAAGGAGAAGAGGGGAAAAACAAGAGAGAAACTAGGGTTTCTAGAAAATTGAAGAGATAAGGGGGGAATCCTTATTATTATGGGTTAGTATGATCGGGTCAATGGGTAGAAGTATGTTTAGGTTAAAATCCCTAATTTTGTATGGTTGTTTGAAATTGTTAGGTGGATGAGTGTTCTTGATTTGTGGTGGTTTAATTGTGTTAAAACTGTATATTAACCTTATATAATTAGAGCATTGTATGAGTTATAATTTTCTGAACGTTTGGCCTTTTACGGAATGGAAATCGGAGGTCCGAAAGTCGTTCAACGATGAAAAACGCAAAAAATTCTGCATGCTGTCCGTCACAATCGCGATCTTTTTTTATGTTTTATTGTCGAAATCGTTTTGGTCATAACTTTTGATCCGTAAGTCCAAATTGAGTGTCGTTTGAAGCGTTGGATATCTGAAACAGAGGGCTATAACTTTGTTACAGGAATAAAATAATTTTGGAGATTATTCCATGGACGTTTTAGGGGTTGAAGAAGATGAAAATTATGTTGGAAAATTTAATAAACAACAACTTTTTAGTAATGCCTTCGTGCACGATTTTGATCATAACTTTTAACTCGTGAATCATTTTGGGTTGGGGTTTAAAGAATTAGAAAGGTGACTCTAAGAGATATAGTGTGATGGTGATAAGTGAATTGATTGAGTATTATTCCTATGCCTACTATGTTAGTGAAGTTTTGTTCTTACGTTCGGTTAATGAATTGTTGACACATCCCGACGATTTTGGTCATAACTTTCATTTCGTAAGTCCGATTTTGATGGCGTTTGAAGAGTTAGAAAGCTAATGCTCATACCTAAAACATGGTAGTGATTGTTAATATGTTTTAATAATATTCACATGTCTATTATATTGATAAATATATTGATTTATACGTTTGGTTGATGAATCGTTGCATTGTTGTAATATGATTGTGTGATAATTATGTTGTTATGTCGATGATGTTAAGATGTTGATGAGTTGTTGTTATTTGTTGATATTATTCATGTGGTAACATGAATTGGTTAATTGCATATTATGTGAATGGTGTATTTGTTATGAATGTTAAGATGGTACATATGATCTTAATTGCATATTATGTGAATGGTGTATTTGTTATGAATGTGTATATGTACCATTGGTGGATAATTCATAGAGTTGAATTATCGTGATATGTGGAATGTTAAGATGGTAGAGATGATCTTAATTGCATATGTTGTTGGTATTTGTACATTCATTCATGGCATGGTCATCTTCATAGTGGAAGCGGTGAAACTGTGGGTTCACATAGACGGTGATCCTTAATTGGAAATAGACGTAGCACACATTGATCCTTAATTGGAAATAGGCGTGGTAGATAGACGGTGATCCTTAATTGGAAATAGACGTAGCACATGTTGATCCTTATTTGGAAATAGGCGTGGTAGATAGACAGTGATCCTTAATTGGAAATAGACGTAGCACACGTTGATCCTTAATTGGAAATAGGCGTGGTAGATGTAGCACACGTTGATCCTTAATTGGAAATAGGCATGGTAGTGGCTTTGATCTTGTCTGGATCGGAAGCGTGGCTTGGATTCTGGATATTGAATCGGAAAGCGGTGAAACGTTGGGTTCACATTGAGGTACCGCATGCATAGAGTCACATGTCTTGCATTGAGTCACATTAGAGTTATGTGATAATTGAGTGTATGCATTATTGTGATTGTGATGTGTGTATGAGATATGGTAATTGAATTTGATGATGTTTGGATACATAACTTGACAACATATGTTATTATGGGATAATTGTAGTTATGCGTATATTTGAGAATATAATATTGGATTTTAATATTGTACTCCTTGAGTTTGATGGATGTTTGAAACATGTGAAATAGATGTTGGTGAGTATTATTTACATGGTTATACGAAGTGTGATGAATTCCTTTAATTGTTGATTTAATCATTGTGCCTTATTATGCTTCTTCATAATGATTTGAATTCTCACCCTTTCTGTTTGAATGTTACCTTTACATGGGTATCGCGCAGATACTCAGGAGTAGTATTGCTGAAGTACGTGGACAGTAGCTCACTCGAGATTAGCCGGAGAGTTTCCGCATTCTAGTTTGGAGACTAGGTAGTGAGTCAATGCTCTGGTCATGTAACACGGGGTAGATTGGTAGTGTTGAACTCATATCTGATTTGGATACGTTTTATGGTATTACTTGTGAACATGTTTAATTGAAGAGATTATTGAGAGATGATCATGGTATGGGACATGGATCATTTTATGAAATGCATGGATATTCGTTAGTTTCCGCTGCGAACGCATATTCTTGAATATTCATGATGATTTAAAGTGTGTTATTTTGAATGACCAGGTGTATTATATATTGATGATGAATGAGGTTTGGTTTTTGAAAGCTTTTAGTTTTTGAAAACGTCGATGTGACGCCCTTTTGTGTATATGCGTGCTTATTTACTCTGATTATATGTTAAGTATTTTGGGGTAGTGTCGCATCCGCGAAAAAACAACTGGCGGGCTGAAACAAAAAACAACAAACAGAGCCGCCACTGCGCGTTATTTATCCCAAGATAGGGAAAGGAAACGCTCAGAGAAACCTGGAAAAAGCATGGTCTCGCGACCAAAGAGAAAGGGTAAGGGAGTCGGTTACGCAAGGGGAAGGTATTAGCACCCCTCACGTCCGTCGTACTCGACGGGATCCACGCTCTAAAAAAAGAAAAGGTTGCTAAAACATCACACACACACACACACCGAAGACAACACAGGTGGGGTTAAGAGGAAGAGAGCTTGATAGGACATCGCATCCTATGCCTACGTATCTCGTCTGGAACGAGAATCAGAGCTGCCGTAGTTCGGCTCACGCACGCCAAACAAGTAAACAAACACACAGGCAAATATGGAGCCTGAATGCCAATCACTGGACTTACATCAGCATCCGAACCAAAACGCACACAAGAAG
Source organism: Lathyrus oleraceus (assembly GCF_024323335.1). NCBI lineage: Eukaryota > Viridiplantae > Streptophyta > Magnoliopsida > Fabales > Fabaceae > Lathyrus > Lathyrus oleraceus. The sequence goes on from NC_066582.1 coordinate 388,263,876, forward strand.
CCAAACGTGGAGCCCGACCACCAATCACTGGACTTACATCGGCATCCGAACCAAACACACGCACACTAGAACCCGAATGCCACTCGATGGACTTACATCAGCTTCCAAGCACACAACAACCAAACAAGTTAATAGGGAGTCGGGAACTCGAGCCTATAACTGTCAAGCACACACACAAAAAGAAAAAAAAAGTGCCCGGAGAGACCTCGCACGGTCTCCTGCCTACGTACCTCATCTGGCATGAGGATCAGGGCGACGTAGTTCCCCTGAACGGGAAAGGATGAACATGCAAACTAGTAGGGAGTCGGGAACTCCAGCCTACAAGTCATCAAGCAAGCCAGAAGAGACGCTGAGACGTCAGAAGAAACTGCACACACAGACTAATAGGGAGTCGGGAACTCGAGCCTGATAGCTGCCAAACAGAACACACGCAAAAAAGAAAAGGGTGCCCGGAGAGACCTCGCGCGGTCTCCTGCCTACGTACCTCATCTGGTATGAGGATCAGGGCGACGTAGTTCCCCTGAAAGGGAAAGAAATTCTAGCCAGAAACCAAGGGGAGACACACTACCAGGGAGCTGTACTCGAGCCTAGTGTTATCATGCATCATTGCCCTATGTTGTGGTTTCTACCTACTTGCACAACAGCAAGCTAATCCTATCCAGGAAAACAAGCATGCAAGCATCAATCAAAATAAAACAAACATTTCAAACAAATATTTACAAAGCACACACTATATCCAGTCAAGTGAGGCTCAAACAAGGGTGGACTGCCGAGGCAAGTCATCTGTACAAGGTAGAGTTAGCTCTTAACCTTGCCATTGAGAGGCTAAGGTGAAGCTGATGAGAGGTGAGTGAAGATTAGACTTCACAGCTCTTATCCCTGATCAGGGAGAGCTTCAGACAAAGGAGAGTGGGTCCAGAATGGAGGGACCCTTCTACGCTCAAGACTCTGACACAACTGTACAAAGTACAAGATCTTGGGTTTGTGTCCCAATGCATCAACACAGTGGTGTGAGCAGAGGGACGACTCAACAGAATAGCGGGGGATAGATTGCATATCCCTTGGATTCCGCCAATTGCCTCATAGAGGTCTTTACCTGCTTGGCACAAAAGTAAACAATCACAGACATCGCCTCTTAAGGAGGACTTTAGACAGTTGCCTGGCTAAATAACAAGTCAGGTCTTCCAGACTACATGGAGACGAGAGAGTCTACCTCAACTGGTTTAAAAACCAAGCAGCAGCAGCAAGCAAGTTCTTAAAGAACTGTAAGCGACTAAATGTACCTGAAATCAATCAAGCATCATCAGTACTCAGACAAACTAACAGTAAACAGCAAATGGTTAATCAGTTAATCTGTACAAGCAACACAAGTTAATGCACATAAGTGCAAGCCATGAGCTCAAGCTCAAGCATCAAACCTTACAACACAAAACCAATGTTAGTTTACAACATCAAACAATCTCAATTTACAACTTGAATTTTTCCCCTTAAGCCTTTTGCACTTTTAACCTGAAAATCCAAACCAAATGTGAGAAACTAGACCACTAGGCCAAGCCTAGGGTCCAAAGGGGATGAAAAAATCAAAACAGCAAGTGAAATTTATCCAAAATCACATTCAAACAAATTAGAAGCAAATGCAATTGGTCCCATGCTCATATCAATCACCATTATCATTTCATGCACAATTTAGTATCAAACATGCAATTTGCAACTTCAAATGACCAAACAGAACTATCTCAATCAAATCCATATCAAAACAATTCAATTAATTCCACAAACATTCACACCTAAACAGGACACATTCAATGTATAGCATGTCAATTTTCAGCTCAATTGGACAAAAGGAAGTAGGTCAATGAAAATTAAGAAGTCCAGACACATTTATACAAGCCAATTCAAGGCATCCAAACAAGCATCATCTTCCATAAATCATAAAACAGTGACAACAATTAAGAAATGAATGGGATCAAAACCATGATGTCCTATAATGTGTCTAGAATGCTCATACCAAATTTCATCTTCATCCAATACAATATGAGAATTTCACAAACAAAATGCCAACATGTGTCACACAATGTTACCAAATGAGCACACAGGGAAGAAAATTATCAATCAATTAGAAAACTCCATCCAAAATTCCAGCAAAAATCACATGTAATCTTGACATATCAATTATCATTCACACAAAAAATTGGAGCAATTCAACATTCCTAAGCCAGGCAAATAAAATCATGAAGTCAGCAGAAATCCAAACAAGTCAACACATGGTAGCAAAATGAGCATCAACTTCAATCAAATGCCAAACAGTGAAAACAATTAAGAAATGAATGGGACCAAAGCCAAACTACATCTAAACATGTTATGAATTACTCCATCAAATTTCACATTCATATGATATGGTATGAGCATTTCACAAGACTTGGAAGACAAACACTCAAACAAAGCCCTAAAAATGCTAAATAGCAATCAAAAATCTCAATTAAATGGAAAATGAATCAACAATTCATACAAAAAATCATGGTGAAACTAGACATATACAAGACACAGCATGCAAAATTTGAGATCAATTGGAAAAGCATAGGCATGTCAAATAAATTCATGAAATTGACCTAACCTAGTGTGACACAAATTGCCACACTCAACTTGCACACATCATATCTACCAAACCAGGGATCCAAAATTCACAAACTATACATCAAAATAACCAGCAAGGAGTCAAGAATTAGCATGTGAAATTTCATTCAATTTGGATAATGTATGAGTATTTCATGAAGGATATGGTGAAACATACACAAAATGCACACAAGTCAAAGATCAATAGGCAAAGTCAAAACTTCTCCAAGCACAACTTGAGTTATCATACCTATAAAAAACTAGAGAAAATTATGAATCTAACAAAAAAACTCCCACTAAATTTGGATTAGAATTGGATTTTTTATGAATTTTTAAAGATTTGTTAATTATGTGAAATAATTATTTAGTGGAATTATGAATTAAATTAATTTAATTAAGTCTGAGTGGCAATGTTGTAAATACTCCCAGCCGGTCCAAAACGCACAGCTTCAGTAATGTGTTGTCCGCGTCTCATTGGTTCAGTTCGGCGGCAAACAGGTTTTCGAAAGTGGCCATGCACAGGATGGATCTAACACGGAAGCTTTTCCAGAATTCGTTGCTTCTTCATCGCGGTTCATGTTCTTCACTTCCAAAATTCGGTTACGCTCAAATCTCAACCAAAATTCACAAACGATATATGGATGGAAAGGTCTAAACACGTACAACACGAATATCACTATGAAATCATCCAGAAATTCATGTACAGCAAGAATCGAATGGAATAAGTTTGCTCATCATGATGTTCAAAAACTAAACACATCATGATGTTCTACATTCAAAGACCTTCCAAATGCCTATCATGATTTACACAACGGTGAGTTTCGAATTTTGGTACCTTGGAGATGGCAGCTATGGATTTGTGTGTGTTTTGCTCCAATTATCCAAAACAGATGCGTGTCAAGGTATAGGAAGGTGAATGGAGTGATCAACCAAGCTCAATGTTGCTTCAATTGGAAGAAATCTCAAAATGCCATTGTTGAGCTTGCTTACAACAGTGGAGATTCTTGATGCTATTGCCACGAGCTTGCCAAAACAGATGGAGATCAAGGCTTGTGAAGAACGAATCAAAAAGAATTATGCCATTTGATGAAGAATTGGTGGAGAATTCTTGAAAAAAAGCTTGATGAAATTTGAGAGAAAATGCACTTTTGGAGGGAAAGTTTGTTATGAATCGTGGAGAATGTGATTATCCTTTGCAATTCAGTTATGATTAAACATTTATACTCCAGCTTAATCACTTTCTTAATCACCAATTAGCAAAAACTCATGTGATTAGCATAATATGAAACTTAAGTGCAAGTTCCAAAATGCCCTTGCCAAATATTGAACCATGACAGCTCATGACAGCTCAAACATCTTCTAAATGGCATTTGTGATGTGTTGCAAAAAACCTCATTCCAAAATTCCATATATTTCCCAACTTGGACCATTTTGCCCTTGGATTTTAATTAGTGCACTTGAAAATTGACCTTTTGCATTGACCATTTTTGATGAATTTTGATTATGCATCATGAAAGTACATGTGAAATGGAGTTTGCTCATAAAAAGATCATCCATTTTGGACATTCCATGTGAAAGTTATGCCACTTTGATTATAGGCATTTTTGGAAAATGAATGGACCATAACTTGTCAACCATACATGAGAATTTCAAGTTCTTGGACTTTTTGGAAAGGTGAGACCAAGATCTACAACTTTCATGTTGAACAAATTTTCATTTGAATCTTTTTTGGACATGTAATTTTGTGGTGAAAAACTTTCCATTTTTGGAAACTTCCATTACAAGTCACTTTCCATTTTTGGCAATTTTTTGTCTGACTTTATTTTCTTCATTCTTGAGCTTTGACATGTCAAATTAAGCTTGTTTCAACATGAGTGAAGTGTATCCAACTCTCTCCTACCTCCAAATCCATAAAATCAAGCACAGTTGACCAAAGTTGACTTTTGCAACTGATAGATGAATTTGGCAATGCACTGATCAGTCTGAGCCCCAATCTTCTGATGAAATGGCTCAATGATGATACCCTAGCCTCCATAAGATCAATACAATCATGAAATGATCCCCATATCCACTGTAGACCCCATCTCCTTGTTATGCCCTGATTGGCCCAATGCAGATGACTAGGGTTGACCAGTGGTCAAAACCCTAACCTCAAGGACTATGCTCCAACACTTGATGATGACAAACCATGATGATGATGATGAATCCTTTCAAACAAGATGAAGACCAATATCCTTGAGAATCAAAACCCTAATTTGGACCTCCACATCCTCATATGATTAATGACCAGTCCAATGAAACCCTAGCTTGCACATGACCTCCTATCTTCTGATCAAGACTTGTGAGGATGACTTGCACAATGTAACCACATGATATGCAATATGCAATGACTAATGACCTAAAAATGCAATGCAAATATGTTAAGCCAGTCCCAAGAGAGGAGGGCAAATTTTGAGGTGTTACAGGTAGAAAAAGGGGTGTTACAGTCGAGGTGTGACAAATCACAAATCAAATGCTTCAACTGCAACAAGATCGGTCATTATGCATCTGAGTGTAGATTCTCGAAGAAAGTTGTGGAGAAAACTAACTTTTTAGAAGAAAAAGGCAGAGAAGAAGAAACTGTGTTGCTCGCGTCCCAAAACCAAGTTGAAGAGAAAAAAAGTAAATGGTACCTCGACACCGATGCAAGCAATCACATGTGCGGCGATCGAAGCATGTTCGTAGAGATCAATGAAGCAACAACTCGCAATGTCTCATTTGGAGATGACGCAAAGATACCGGTCAAAGGCAAAGGTAAAAGTCTTATACGCTTAAATAATGGGAGTCATCAATTCATATCCAATGTCTATTATGTTCCTAACATGGAGAATAATATTTTGAGCTTGAGATAATTATTAGAGAAAGGCTATGACATCCATTTGAAAGAACATAGTATTTTCTTAAGAGATTGTAGACATAACTTGATTGTTAAGGTGTCTATATCAAATAATAGAATGTTCCTCTTGAACATTCAAAATAATGTTGCAAAGTGTCTCAAGACTTGCTATACCGACTCTTTGTGGCTATGGCATCTATGATTCAGATATCTCAACTTCGACAGTCTAAAATGTTTGTCAAAGAAGGAAATGGTGAGAGGCTTGCCTAGTATAAACCACCCAGACCAACTATGTGAAGGATGTCTAGTTGGGAAGCAATTCTGGAAAAGCATTCCAAAGGAATCAACGTCAAGAGCGACAAAACCACTAAAGCTCATACACACCGATGTTTGTGGACCAATCAATCCAAAGTCGTTTGGTAAGAGTAAATATTTTCTCCTCTTTATTGATGATTATTCTAGAAAAACATGGGTTTATTTCTTGAAGGAGAAGTCAGAAGTGTTTGAAAACTTTAAGAAGTTCAAAGCCCTTGTGGAGAAAGAAAGTGGTCTTTCCATTAAGGCCATGAGATCTGACCGAGGAGGAGAGTTCTGTTCAAATGAGTTCCATAAATATTGTGAAGATCATGGAATCCGTCGTCCACTAACAGTGCCAAGATCACCACAACAAAATGGAGTATCAGAGAGAAAGAATCGGACCATACTTAACATGGTGCGAAGCATGCTTAAGAGCAAAAAGATGCCGAGAGAGTTTTGGCCCGAAGTAGTGGCATGTGCGATTTATCTGACAAACTGTTCCCCAACAAGAAGCGTGCATGAAAAGACACCACAAGAAGCATGGAGTGGAAGGAAGCCTGAGATCTCTCACCTCAAAGTGTTTGGAAGCATTGCATATACTCACGTTCCTGATGAAAGGAGAACAAAGCTCGATGATAAAACTGAGAAGTATGTATTCGTCGGTTATGACTCATGCTCCAAAGGGTAGAAGCTCTATAAGCAAATAGTGGAAAGATCGTCATAAGTCGTGACGTGGACCTTGAAGAAGAAGATTGTTGGGATTGGAGTGTTCAAGAAGACAAGTACGATTTTCTTCCTTACTTTGAAGAAGAAGACGAAATGAAACAACCAATGGTAGAGGAAAATATTACACCACCGGCCTCACCGACACCAAGGTTGGATGAAACAAGCTCAAGTGATAGGACGCCACAACTAAGGAGTATTGAAGAGATTTATGAGGTAACCGAAAACATAAATGACATTAAACTTTTTTGCCTTTTGGGTAATTGCGAGCCTCTAAGCTATCAAGAAGAAGTTGAAAACATAAAGTGGAGAGACGCCATGAAAGAAGAAATCAAGTCAATAACGAAGAATGATACATGGGAACTTACTATACTTCCACAAGGACATAAAGCAATCGGATTAAGATGGGTGTACAAGGCGAAGAAGAATGCAAAAGGAGACGTGGAGAGATACAAAGCAAGATTGGTGGCGAAAGGCTATAGTCAAAGACAAGGAATTGACTATGATGAGGTATTTGCTCCCGTTGCTCGTCTCGAAACTATTAGACTGATCATTTCTTTGGCAACCCAAAATGAATGGAAGATCTATCAAATGGATGTGAAGTCATCCTTCTTGAATGGTTTTCTCGAAGAAGAAGTTTATATCGAGCAACCACAGGGCTATGAAGTAAAAGGGCAACAAGAAAAAGTCTTGAAGTTAAAGAAGGAATTGTACGGACTCAAGCAAGCACCGAGAGCTTGGAATGTTCGAATCGACAAGTACTTTCAAGACAAGAACTTCATCAAGTGTCCATATGAGCATGCACTCTATATAAAGCGCAAAGTGGAGATATTTTTTGTGCTTATATGTTGATGACTTGATCCTCACAGGGAACAATTTAAGCATGTTCAAAGAGTTCAAGAAAGACATGTCAAATGAATTTGAGATGACAGATATGGGGCTCATGGCATATTATCTCAACATCGAAGTAAAGCAAGAAGGCAAAGGAATTTTTATCATCCAAGAAGGTTATGCCAAAGAAGTCCTTAAGAAGTTCAAGATGGATGATGTCAATCTAGTTGGCACCTCGATGGAATGTGGCAGCAAGTTGAGTAAGCATGAAAATGGAGAGTTTGTTGATCCAACTCTTTACAAAAGTTTGGTTGGAAGTCTACGTTACTTGACAAGTACAAGGCCGGATATTCTCTATGTTGTAGGAGTCGTAATCGCTACATAGAAGCTCCAACAACTCACTTCAAGGTGGAAAAAAGAATCCTTCGATACATCTAAGGTACAACAAACTTTGGCTTGCACTATTGCTCTTCTAATAATTATGAGATTATTGGCTATAATGATAGTGATTGGAGTGGAGACTTGGATGATAGAAAAAGAACTACTGGTTTTGTGTTCTTTGTGGGAGATACTACTTTCACTTGGATGTCAAAGAAGCAACCTATCGTCACACTGTCAACTTGTGAAGTTGAGTATGTTGCCGCCACATCATGCGTTTGTCATGCAGTTTGGCTAAGAAATTTGTTGAAAGAATTAAAAATTTCACTAGAAGATCTTGTCAAAATATGTGTTGACAATAAATCAGCACTTGCTTTGGCAAAGAATCCTATATTTCATGAAAGAAGTAAGTACATCGACACTCGTTACCACTTCATAAGAGAATGCATCGAGGAGAAAAAAGTGAAGTTGAAGTATGTGATGTCTAGAGATCAAGCTTCCGACATTTTCACCAAGCCACTCAAATTGAAAACTTTCGTGAAGCTAAGGAATATGCTTGGAGTCACAAATCAAATTTAAGGGGGATGTTGAAATGTTAAACTTGATTTGGGCCTAATTTTATCATTTGATTTTGGGCTTAGTTATTTGGACTTAGTTTATTTTGGGTAATGTTTCTAGAAAAGTCTTGTAGTATATGGAGTATCTAGATATTTCTTAAGATTGTAATATTCTCTAGAATACTCTTTGAATGTCTAGAGTTGAGAACTCTCTAGAATTAGTGTGTCTAGAATTCTCCTTAGAGTACTATAAATAGAGATGTAATCTTACACTTTTGCATCAAGTAAAATTACAAAATTCTCTCTTCCATAAATAATTCTCCTACCGATCAAGTTTCTATTCAAGGCTCTAATATTTCCATACACTTTTCCTAAACACAAAAAGGATTTATTTCCAATAAACTCATAATCAATTGTGTTCATGTCTCCTTACAAACCCTAATCCATTTATGTTTCCGTTTCAAATCAAATCAAATCAAATCAAACCCAGAATCAATTGAATACACCATTTCTATTTCAAGCTCTTTCCATCGAGTTAAGGGTTTCTGATTCATCAAAGATAATGTCTCCATTTTGAAGAATCTATTGCTATTTTTGTTTTTCAATTTCTTTTACTCTTGATGATATTCTTCTTTTGCCTTGCTCTCATAAAATGGAAGGGTTATATAATTCTTCATCTGATCTTGTTTTGGTAACGACCTTATAGGTCAGTAACTCCATATGCATGAAAATTTCTCTGACTATCCACAACTTAGGAGATTCAATCTTCGCACTAAAGACAATAATTTAAGAAATTATCTTTTTTTTTTCTTTTCAAAATCACTCTAGTTATGCTGAAAGCACACTGTCATGTCATGTAGGAAAAACGTTGATGTGGGAAAAGTTATGTGATTTCAAATAGAGAGTACAACTTTGACTTACGGTAAATAATATTCCATTCTTTGCTTGTTTCTCTCTTCTCTGAGCTAAACAATTCTGACTCGAGGTAATAAAGATGTTGGTCAAATTTAATTTTCCTGTTTCTAAATTAATATATTTGTGAGGTTAGGTATTTATTCCTCTCTAATTTGTTATTATCTCAAATCTGAGAGTAATCTGTGGTATAGTAAGTTAGAGATAAAGCAATGTTTATCAACTAATACAGTAAGAAAAGTAAATAAGTGTAACAAGACAAAAACTGCATTTTGAATGACTTTGTATTCTTCATTACCGTATTCATCAAATTCTCTTAAAATTTATTTCTGATCTTGCTTAGTGATTGCTCCATTTTTACTTTCAGTCCCTTCATGCATTGTATAGTTCTCATGCACTAATAACATATCTATTTTCTTAGTTTATTTTTTATGTGATCCTAAAGCGTCATGCTTTCCTAGGTATACCATTTGAACCTGAGATTTTTTGACGCCTAATGTGATTGTAACTATGAGTTTAATGACAAATTTATATTTATCGAAAAGCTTTCTTGGATCCTCTTTAAACACCAATGAAATTCTAAAGTCTTCTCTAATGAACTTTTCTATATTCATAAGTTAACTTATATCTTCAAATATATGAATCATTCTAAGCTTGTTAAATTTGTTTTGCTGGACTTGATACAATTTAGAGGTGTAATTAATAAGAGCTACACTTGTAACTGTTTTCAGAGCTCCTTGTAGTGTTGAAAATGAATATAATTTTGACACGTTATTCCACATTCAAGTGATCACTGAACAAGAATTGTTAGAAACTAGACGCGTCCATTATGAAGTGATAAAGGACCAAAAATTTTATAGTGGCTTGATTAACATGTCAGAAATTATGTTTTTGGCCTTTTGTTATATATTATTTATGATTATTTCATATCTCTTTGTTGATAATAAGCATTTTTAATTGATTGCAGGCTCGTATATACGAGGCAATGAACCAATTCAATTTCATTCTATCCTACAAACCTTCATAGTTTTTAAGGTTTGTATGGTCCTAATATTGTGGAAGCTCACACCCCATCTATTACTGGCTATGTAACTTTTTCCTATTCATTTTAATCAGTGTGAACTCGGTGATGCATACAAGACTCACATTGCAGAAAAGGAAATTTCAGATGAAATATTTGTGTATGCTATGTTTACTAAAGCTTCTTGTTAATTTCATCATGGTTTTGATTTTCTGTCCTAATTACTTGTGGTGTTGCTGGATCAGGGGTGTGATGCTTCATTGCTATTGTAGAGCAATGGTGATCGAAACGGATCCTCTTAGAAGAAAGCTATTCCGAATCAGACATTGAAAGGTTTTGACAAAATTGACTTCATAAAGGAGGAAATTGGACGAGCATGTCCGTGCCACTTGCTCTTGCAGCAAGAGATTCTTTTCTTTTGGTTTGTTGCTGACACTTATAAATTATTTCTTCTGTTATAAGGTCTGATTTCTGATTTGTTTTGTGCACATGGCAATGGCAGACTGGAAGACAAGATAGCCATCAATCATTTTCCGAGGATGCAACCGATCAAATTCCAAGGCCTGAAGATAACATTTATCGCACGCTTCACCTATTCAATTTTAGAGGATTCAGTGCATGGGAAGCAACCAGCTTTCTTGGTAAATTACTTTTATTTTATCTTTATACATTTTTCCTATATGACAGATTTTGATCAAAAACCATGATGTCGCATCCCTCATTATAGTCTCACACTTTTTAAATAACCTTGAAAATGACTAATGACATTTGTTGGCGAGTTTTTGCTTGAAATGCCCCACTCTTAAAAATTTAATCCCAATATATCCCGTTTTGAAAAAAAAATCACAGTCTACCCCATTTTTTAGTTGGGCCTCGTCACTTGATGTGACGAGGGGGTGCTGAAAGATATTTTGCCTCATGGGCTCGGCAAATGGAATGACGAGGGGGTGGACGAAATTTTTTTGCCTCATGGGCTCGTCACTTGAAGTGACGAGTTGCTAAAGGAATACTTTTTTTTTTGTTTTTATTTTAAATAGTATTTTAAATAGTATATTAAATACTAATAATAATTAATATAATTGTTTTTTATATATTAATTCTATATTTAATTAATATAATTGATTTAATTAAAAATAATAATAATTTGTTTATAAAAAAATATTTAAAATAAATAATAAATAATTTATAATAAATAGTAAATAGTAAATAATAATAATTATTATTATAATAATAATTTGTGATATTATTATTTTTGAAATATTATTAATAAAAATGAATAATTTTTAGAATATTAATAATAGAAATAGTTGGTGTTTTATATATTAATAATAAAATTGTTATTTTTCCCTCCAAAATGTCAATCTTTTTTTGGGAATGATATTTTTCCCGCCAAAAAGTTTTTGTGTTTTTACTGTCTCGGCCAATGATTTGCCGAGTATTCACTTATTAATTTTTGTATAAGTAGCAGAACTTGTAGAAATGTAACTCACACCACCAAATCCTTTCTTTAGTTCATAATGTCTGTTTGTGGTCTTGTATTTTATGGACACGGTGAAAAAATGAGTGTTTGCCTTGATCCGCAATGGAATTTCAGAACACTGATTTCTGCCATCCACACTGGCTTCCGACAGTTGGGCGGGCGTCGTATGAAGGAGAGGAAAGTAGAGTATCGTTGTCCATACATAACGTTGACTGATGCAAGCCCCGATGGTACGTACATGTATTACCTGGATCGTATAGAAAATGATGAAGATGTCCAGTGTATGTTTTCGGCACATAGTGGTGAAGTTAATAGAGGAGTTGAAGGTCCACTTGTGTTGGTTGTTGTTGTTGTTTAGTTAATGTGGTCTTACTTTGTAACCATAACCCTTTGATTAACAAATGTATTTCATAAATGTTTGTTCCCAAAAGACATTAGAAATACAAAATGGTTTATATATATTATGTGCATAGTAGTTAATAAATAAATAAATAAAGCCCTCGTCACTTGGAGTGACGAGCCAACACTCTAAGCATAAAGCCCTCGCCATTCCATTTGCCGAGTTGATGAAGAGAACGAATGCACTCGCCATTCCATTTGACGAGTTGATGAAGAAGTAGGCACAACTCGTCAATCAAAGTGACGAGCACTAGGTGCAGAAAATTTTCATTGAGTTTTCCCTTCAGCATGGGAATCTCATGTTGTAGGGGAATCTGATTCCAATTTTTTTTACATGCATTCCATGCCATGCAAGAGTCTAATCATATACTATTCAAAATTTTACCATATTTTTTTATTATTATTTTACCCATATAAATATTCAATACTTCTACACTTCTTACTCATCAACTACCTACAATTTCTATTACACACATTTTAATATACAAGATGGTGCAAACGAGGTATGAATTATCGAACTAATCCTCGACATCATTTACAAGGGTACCGTGTTGCAATAGAACACATGGAAGAAAAAGATGTAAGAATGATTTATTATAATATTTAACTTATTTAAATTTATTATATACATTCTAATATTAATTATAATATTAAAGTTATTTATTTTATACATTCTAATAGTTATATTTCTTTTAACAGTTTATTTGGAGGTCGTACATACAATATCCAGTGCCTGATTATAATGACAGCCGAGTATGGAGTGCAACAACATATATCATATGTTTCTATACCGTTGAGATGCATCAGACGGATTGAGTCAAACTCCAATTTGGATTTGAACAACAAATACCGTCTCCGCCAAGATGTCTAAGTGAACACCATAACATGACTATGGTCCAAGCTTGGGACACGCATTGGCAAGATTTAAATAAAGAAGAGCTGAAAGAATGGAAAAGAAGAAGGCATTTGGTGTTACAAGGAAACTCGGTCATTGGTGAGTCTAAGCCGGGTAGAGAATACATGAATTGGTTTTTATCAATTCCTTTTATGCACGTTGCTCCGACACAATTTTTGGATGATCCCCGTCAACGTGTAGCTTCCTCAACCCAACACACAACCCAACACACAACATCACCCCCGCAACAACATAACCAACCATCATCCTCAGCTCAACAATCATACCAACACATCCAGACCACCCAACAACACACCATTTATTCCACCTCAACCCAACACCATAATCCCCAAACTCCATTCCCTCCAACAAACTACTTTTACAACCAACAATATCAACAACAAACCAACCTACGCCCACCCATACAATACACTCCAATTCCTCAACCCAACTTTGAATACTCAAACCCTCATTCTCAACCCCAACCTTCTAACACCACATACGCCCATCCCACTCCCACATACAACCCTGATGATGTGTATTATCCTCCTATCCGAAACACCCCACCCGAAACCTACACACAAACCACACATTCACTACCCAACTTTGAGCTCACCGATGACCATTTAATGAGTATGCCTTCTTTTGGCGTTCAAGAACTCGACGTTATGCATATGCCTCCTAACACATCACAACAACGTCAAAGTCAACAACAACAACAAAACGCCCTTGATGAATTGTCTTCCGACTCATCTCCGTCTCCCGTACGACAAAGACAAGAAGACTTGGGCAAGGGAAAACGCAAAAAAGTTGGCACAAGATGTGGAACAGGCGGTCACTATAGATAAAATGTATTGCTTCCATTATATCAATAAAATGTATTTCTTCCATTATATCAATAAAATGAATTTGCTTCCATTATATCAATTAATCATTTTTATTATTAATATTTCAAAAATAATAATATCACAAATTATTTATTATCATTAAAAACTATAATTATTTACAATTTATTTAAATCAATTAAAAATTATCAAAATTATATCAAAATTAAAGAATTAAAGAATAAACTATTTAATAAACTATTCAATATTAAAGAATTAAAGAATTTAAAAAAATTATATTAACTATTATTATTCAATTAAAGAATTAAAGAATTAAAGAATTAAAAAAAATTATTCAATTAAAAACTATTCAATATTAAAGAATTAAAGACTTAAAAAAAATTATATTAATTATTATTAGTATTTAATAAACTATTTAAAATATTAAAGAATTAAAGAATTAAAAAAATATATATTAATTATTATTTTTCAATTAAAGAATTAAAGAATTAAAAAAAACTATTCAATTAAAAACTTATTCAATATTAAAGAATTAAATAATTACAGAATTAAAAAAATTTAAAACCTGCACCTCCTCGTCACTTTAAGTGACGAGCCCATGAGGCAAAAAAAATTCATTCACCCCCTCGTAATTCCATTTGCCGAGCCCATGACGCAAAAAATCTTTCATCACCCCCTCGTCACTTGAAGTGACGAGCCCAAACTTAAAAAGGGGGTACGTTGGAAATTTTTTTTCAAAATGGGGTATAGTGGGAAAAAAATTTCAAAATGGGGACAAGGCAGGAAAAAACTCTTTGTTGGCTTCTTGATCATCTGAAGGAGGACACAACATTGGAAGAATTGGTTGTGATTTCATTCGGCAAAGGTCATACAACTTTAAATTAACAGACAACCAGACCGTATTATACCTCTCGATTTCCTCGGTCAGATGACGCAAAACTATGCAGACAACAAGAATATCAGCCGCAGCATGGACAAGTTTTACAGCGGCAGAAGGGACAAGTTTTACACATGTGATAACTAAAATAGGATGGAATATTACTATATTTTTTTATACCTTATTTAATGAAAATAGGGTGTAAATTTGTTGACATTCATAATAAATATTATTCATTTTACATTCAATTTTAATTACATTCGTTTTTAATGTATATATTTAACAATTTACACCTATTTTCTCTAAAAAAAAATATAATATTTTTTTTTTTAACCTTTTTTAGATTTCTTTATCACATCCACCCACTCATTCACCGCCATCACCCCACCCACAAGCAATCTCCCTTTAAGAAATGCTGATTGGTTTGTGAGATGAGGTTATCTATAACCTGGCAAGCCTAACTTGCAGAACATTTGACATTAACTTGTAAAGAGATCCCAATAGAAAAATATGTATAAAATCCCATAATTGGGAGGGAGAGTCCACCTTAGGGATTATAGTAACAAAGTAGGAAGAAAAACACCTACTGAGAGAAGTAAACAGGTGGAATTGATTAAACATCACTTCCAGATTCTCCCACCAGATTCTCCCAGATGAGAGACAAAAACTTCTTTGGAAAATCAAAGTTAAAATCATCGGGAGGAATTTCAATTAAAAGATTAGTTGTTTAAAAGAAGAGAATATTTTAAGGAGTTTATTGAGGACCAAATGTCTTACTTAGGATGAATTAATAAAAAATAGGTTTAATTACAAATTTGTTCCTTTTATTTCTATTTTTATTTAAGTTTTGGCTCTTCTATTTTGAAATTCAGTTTATTGGTTTGCCTATTTGAATTTTTTCAGGATAGTCCCTTAATTCATTTGAATCTCAATTTTTTATGATGTGGCAACATAATTAACGTGGTGGCAGATGTTATGTGACATAATTGAAATTCCACCTTATTTATATTTTTTAATTTCAATAATAATATAAATAATTAGGTTTATTAAAAAATAAAATAAATATAATAAAAAATTAAATTAAATCATAACAAATTTTGAAATGATTTATTTTTTGAAAGAGAAAATTATATATAAACTTTTTAATGAAATAATAAAATTATTAATATGGTGTGTGTTTTTCAAGGATTAGAATTACATTTCTTGAAAATTGATATTGAAAATGCAACAACCCTACATCTATTTCATGTTTTAAAAATTATTCCCAAGAATTTTTTATTTTCAATTCTCAAAAATATTATTATACATAACTTTTCTTATTTCCAAAGTTAAAGAGTGGAAATCTAACATTCCTATAATAATAAAGTTTAACTAAATACAACTTCCGACTATTATTCACATTTATCAATTTTTATAACTTTTAAACTTAATAAATATTATAAATATATTTGAGAAATTTACTTTTTGACCATACACTTGCATGGGAATAATAATTCTGAGATTAAGATTTCTGTTGGAAATCCTCTAAAACCTATGTAGAATTTCAATCAATCTTGATGAACAAGATTGTTATTACCCACACAATAGTCATAAAAAGAGAAGAACAATGGAGAAAGAAGGAGTGTAAAGAACGATGAAGAAGAAGAAGAATTAAAATTATGCAGAGTTTCTCTCTGTCCACAAACTGTGGAAAACTTCTTATTCACTTTGCAACTACAAAATACTGTGAATTACAATGTTATGAATACCCTATTCACTTCATTACAAGAATAAGAGTTACTCCCTCTATTTATAGATTTAGGTTAACTTAGACCTCAAGCCAAAGCCCAAAACTATAAAAACCCAAAATAGATAACACTACTAAAATAGGCCTAAGTCAAAATCCTGTGTGAAGCAACATGCTTTGACACTTCGACACACTAACACAACTCAACACACTAGGTGGTTCGACACTTCCTTGTTCTTGTCGAGCAACCTGCTTCGACGCAAGGAATTACAATTCAACACACCACCGAATTCATTGTGTCTAAGTTATCTACATTTATCATAGCTTTTAGTCTTCTAAACACTTCGACCTACACTCCCTTCGTCATGATGTCTACGATCTGATTCTCAGTTCTGTAGTGTTCCACAATCATCTTCTCATCTGCTGCCTGCTCTCGAAGATAATGGAACCTCAACTCGATGTGCTTTCTTCGACCATGTGCTATCGAATTCTTTGCCAAATTGATAGCTGACATGCTGTCGATCTTCATGGTAATTGCTCAATGACTCTTCGTTGTTATCTCTTCGACCAGATTCACCATCCATGTTGCTTGACATGCACAAAGAGAAGTAGTTATGTATTCTGCTTCACATGATGATAACACCACTACTGGTTCCTTTCTCGAACTCCACGCAATTGGTGCACCACCTAGCATAAACACATAGCCAGCTGTGGATTTTCGATCCTCAGCATCACTACACCAACTTGAGTTGGTGTATCCCACTAATTTACATTCCTTTCCTTCATCAACTGCAGGAACGAAAATGCCATAGTCGAGAGTTCCTTTCAGATACCTTAGTATCCTCTTCGCCGCTGCTAGATGTGATACCTTTGACTTCTGCATGAACCTACTCACCATACCTACACGGTATGCTAAGTCAGGCCTTGTGTGACAAAGGTATCGAAGTGACCTAGTAAGTCTTCTGTATTAGGTTGGGTCGACATCATCTTCATCTAAATCTTTCGACAGTTGTAATCTGGGCTCAGCTGGAGTGGAAGTTGGATCGCAATCTTGCATCTCAAATATATTGAGAATTGATGGGTACTCCACGAAGCATGTTGAGGGAAATGAGTAACCTAGATGGAACTTGCCCATCCTACATAATAGGATAAATGTATAAGGGTCCAATATTGAACTAGACAAGGATGACACGACTTATGTCTTGTGTTCAATATGGACATAAGGGCAAAAAGGGTAATTAGACACACAAGTATTATCAGAAAAAGGGATTTGTCATATCACATGACATTTTCGTGTCTTGGGTAGCAGTGATGTGTTGCTAGATACCGCTCACTGTTTATTATGTTAAATACGTGATTTAATATAATTGTCAATGTCGCGAAAACCTATAGGGTCACACACAAAGAGAACGGATTAATGAGAGATCGAATAAATAAGGAACATCGTAAGATACGGTGCACTTAAGTGAATTGTATAACATCGTAAGGTACGACGCACTTAAGTAGAATGCGAAATGTGGTAAGGTACCACATGCTTAAGTAATTTTTGGTATATCATAAAATATGGGCCACACACACTTAAGTGGGCTTTTTAACTTGCACCCCACACAAGTGATTTTATAAATAGAACCCTTGTGCAGAAGCATTTCACTTGATGAAATTTTGTTTCTCTCTCTCTCTCACTCAAAGCCTTCATTCGTAGCAGCTAGCACTGAGACTGAAGGAATCTGTTCGTGTGGACTGAGTAGAGGCGTTGTCACCATTAAACGCTCGTGATCACTCCTTATATCTTCATCAAAGGTTTCAATTGCCAGAAAAGGTAACAATTTCTATCACTGGTCATGCTTATTCATAAGGATCACTAAAGGAGAACTTTTTAATTTCCGTTGCATTTTGGATCGCAATTTTCCTTCAGATATATCTGAAGGCTATAGGACTGAATATGTTTCAATGTCAATGAGACTTTAAGGATCAAAAAGTCACTCACTATAATCCAATAGATAATATATATTCCTGATTACAAATTAAACTAGCACGCCCTTATACAAACACGATGTAATAACACAAAATAGAAGCAACAAAACAACAACAACCATATTTAATATTTATCTCCATCTATTCTAAGAAAACTCTTACGCTAATTTACTACCACATTACCAGTGATGTCTAACGCAAGTCGTTGATTATGTGTGGGTGTTGCAATTCCATGGGTATCAAGTTAATTCATACTCATCACAAAAACATAACCACTAATTTATTAATTGAATGAAAAACATGTTACTAATTGAATTAAAGTGAAGTTGAAGAGTAGTTACCATAAGAACAATGAACAAACATTACCACAAAAAATCCCGTTTATCTCGGGTAGACATAGGGGTTAACCTCAATTTTATATGTGAGATAACGAAGAGCCTCATGAAATATGCATCATTTTATCCCTCGGTCGAGATTCCACCGAGGGGAAAGACTTAATGGTTATGGGTTCGATCCCTAGTAACCATATTTTTATTATTTTCAGAACTGGATGGCGCGCCCATATGTTTTCTCAGTTTTAAGAAAAATCGAGGTAATAGAGCAATATTGTTTCCTCGATTTAAAATAATAACCTAGGATAAAACATTAATATTTTTTTATATATATTTTCATTTTAACCTATATTAGTGAACTTTTTCCCATTTCTGAAACAAAAACATTATACCTTTTGTCCATTTCTCAAACAGAAATATTGTACCAAAAATATTCATTGTTTACACAAATTGCAAAACCAAAATAGCATACACCTTATAAACAAATGATTAACTAACAAACACCAAAATGAAAATGAAAATTCTTGAAGGTCGTCCAAAAGTTTTCGTTTGTGATTTGTAACTAGACATTAATCACCTATAATTTGAACATTTGAAATCAATTAGGATAATCAACAACAACATTAAATCTTTAAACCATTGATCTCAACAACAAAAAATATTCAAAATTCAATCTCAACAACAATAACAACATTCAAACTTCAATATCAACATCATGCATCATATAACACTTACTTTAGGGATTTTTAATTTTCTGACTTTTACTTCTAACCATGCAACATATGATATACTTCGACATCTCTACATGTTGAAAAAAATATATATTAGTAAAAAAATACAAAAGTAATATATATATATATATATATATATATATATATATATATATATATATATATATATATATATATATATATATATATATATATATATATATAGATATATATATTATATATATATATATATATATATATTATATATATATATATATATTATATATATATATATATTATATATTATATATATATATATATATATATATATATATATATATATATATATATATATATATATATATATATATATATATATATATATATATATTATATATATAATAGCCGGTTTTTTCCTGTGCAGTAGCACAGGGCCTCACTTTTTGTGGGGCCTCAAATTAACTATTATTAGTGAATATAAAACAAATTAATAAATCAAAATATTTTTGTATCACATATAATAAATAAAATATTAAATGCTGAAAAATAGAATATTTGGAAACCAAATGATGAGGGGTAACTTGTGTTCTTTATAAAATTATAATATATAAATAAATAAAATTTTAGGGTGAAATGGGATACTAGTATACTGTATATACTACTCAGTAATATCAAAATTCAAAACAAGAATCCTGTTGGTGTTGGTGACGATTTTTATACCTACTTTTTCTCATAAGACCAAATTGCAATTTGGAATCTTTCAAAACAAAATTAGTTTGTATTAGTATTGATATTTTTTATGATTAATTTATAATTTATTTAATTATATGTAATTTATTTTCTTACTATTAATTTATAATTTGCTTTTAATTATAATTATTAATTTTTTATGGTACTATATTAGAGAAGAACACAACATAATAAAATATAATTGAATATTAATTAAAGTCTTTTCTCCATGATTTAATTATTAATATTTTTTTATGATTAATTTATAATTTTTTTTATTTAATGTAATTGTTTTTTTTGTTATTGATGTAATTGATTAATTTATAATTAAAAAATATAATTGATTTTTTTTTTTTGATAATCATTAAAATTATATATATATATATATATATATATATATATATATATATATATATATATATATATATATATATTATATATATATATATATATATATATATATATATATATATATATATATATATATATTATATATATATATATATATATATATTATATATATATATATATATATATATAATATATATATATATATATATTATATATATATATATATATATTATATATATATATATGTATGATATAAATATTTACTTACTAGGTTTCTCATATCCCCTCTTCATTATCATGGCGAATAACATGCACATCATTAGAATTATTTTCTTCAGATATGAGACGCACATGTGTTGCGAAAGAAGGGTCTTATAATTTAAATCTTGATTTTTATCACTATTAGAAATATATTTTCCTTGTAGAAAATCTGACCATATAGTGTTAGAAGTATCAGTGTCATAAAATTGGACCATCTCTTTAGAAACCCTTTAACTAAACAAAGTCATGAAAGTTTTGTTATGCTCTATCAACATCAGATTTTCACTCATCTTGGGGAATTTTAATTTGATAAGACTTTTGTGAGTGGAAAAATAAGGTTGAACTTCATCAACATTATTCAATATATACATATGTGCTTGAAAAACTACATCTCGGTCAATTTCCTTAACATTTAAACCTTGAGTACCTCTACCTCCATATCTTCCATCATGACGAGACTCAAGAATTCCTATATAATTTTCTTCTGAAAAATAGTTTATACAAAATTCAATATCTTCTTCTATGATGTACCGTTGAACGATAGAAGGTTCTGGACGATGATAATTCTTTGTATACTCTTTAAAGATCTTCATGTATCGCTCTACCGGATACATTCATCTTAAATAAACTGGACCACAAAATATAATCTCTTTTACTAGATGAACAATTAAGTGAACCATAATGTAAAAAAATTATGGAGGGAAATCATCTATAATTGACAATCTTGTAAATTTTTTTGCATCCCGGATATAACAACTCTTCCATGTCACTTTGCAAAGTATCTTCCACATGATATTTTTTAAAAGCGTCTACTCAAATATCACAAATCATATTTCTAAAGTATCATTCATAAATTCATCAACTTCAACTCTATGTGATGCCGTTTTTTTATCACTTTACCATGTCTTACCCATTTCTTGTAATTTTGAATAATTCCATCACAACTTAAATGACTGAATATTTCATCCTTTGGATGTTTTCGCGTATTTCAACATTTTTTACAAGGACAAAAAATACCATTATTGTCAGGAAGGTTTTTTTCTACGAATTCAAGAAATTGAATCACTCCATTCTCATACTCTTTATTTAATCTTTGTCTTTCATCCAACTACGATCCATAATCACATACTGCTTTTGAAAATAAAATAAAAATCGTATACAACCAACAACAATGAACATTTCATCTAAATAAAACAAAAATAACACTAAACAAAAAAAAACTACAAATATCTAAAAAAACAAAACAACATTATACCCTAAGTCTCAAAAACCACATCAACAACAACGAAATTGACAATAATAACAACAACAACATTAATGGTACAATCATGGATAAAGTTTAACATATCAGAAAAATGATGAGATAGTTAAGGAAATGTGTTGGCTTGAGGTTCTAGTTTCCTTATTTGAGATTCCTTCCTCCTTGAAGAAGATGAATAATGGTGTTTCAGTTTGTTAGGTGGAGAAGATGAAGAATTGTGTTTCTTTTATTTTTTAGAGTTTATATCTCAGTTTTTAGAAAGAAAAAAAAACCGAGGAAACACAACTCAGATGAAAGTTGGGTTTAATTTAATTAAATAAAAATATTAATTAACATTTCATGTGGGTATTCCTGAAAATCAAAGGATAAGATGATTTATAAAATAATGACACCATTTTGGTTATAAATAAAACATGAAACTGCAGGGGAATCGAAGCTCAAACCATGAGTTACATTTCCTGACGGTTTTCTAAAATACTGAGGGATAAGATTTAACTTGTTTTAAAAATAAAATAAAATGATGCGTTCCAGATCATTTGATCTTGGTTTTTAATTGGTTGAGGTGAAAGTTTTGTAATGAAATGTATTATGTGTAATAGTGAAAGGAGTTCGATTGTTGCAATGATGATGAGAATAAAGGAGATGAGCAATGAAAAAGACAAAGAGAATTGATAAAAGAAAAGGAGAAGACATTATATATACTGTATATACTGGGTGCACTTTTCTAAGCTAGGTACTTAGTGTTGAATTGTAATTCCTTGTGTCGAAGCAGGTTGCTCGATAGAGCAAGGAAGTGTCAAACCACCTAGTGTGTTGAGTTGGGTTAGTGTGTCAAAGTGTCGAAGCATGTTGCTTCACACAAGATTTCGACTTATACCTATTTTAGTAGTGTTAGCTATTTTGGGCTTTTATAGTTTTGGGCTTTGCCTTGAGGTCCAAGTTAACCTAAATCTATAAATAGAGGTAGTAACCCTTATTTTTGTAATGAGGTGAATAGAATATTCATAACATTGTATTCACAGTATTTTGCAATTGCAAAGTGAATAAGAAGTTTTCCACATTTTGTGGACAGAGAGAAACTCTGCAGAATTTTAATTCTTTTTCTCCTTCATCGTTCTTTACACTCTTTCTTTCCCCATTGTTCTTCTCTTTTCATTGCTATTGTGTGGGTAATAACAATCTTGTTCATCAAGATTGATTGAAATTCTCCATAGGTTTTGGGGGATTTCCAACATCTGGTATCAGAGCTCCGATTAATCGATTAATATGAAGAAAATCACCATGACAACGAATCATCCAAACGGGCATTTTTCAGCAAATTTTCTGATTCTCAAGAACAACAATTATGAGAATTGGTGCAAGCAGATAAAGGTTGTGTTTTGTTATCAAGATCTTTGTGATATTGTGAAGGAAGGAGTAGCAACGCTTGCAGAAGCCGCGACGAATCAAGAAAAGGCTGCACATAAAGAATTGAAGAAGAACGATTATAAAGCTCTCTTTATAATCCATCAATGTGTTGATGCAGATAACTTTGAAAAGGTTAGTGATGCAGAGTCAGTGAAATAAGCATGGGAAATTCTGGAGAAATCGTTTGGAGGCACGAAGAAGGTGAAAGAGGTGAGGTTACAAACTCACAAAAGGACGTATGTAATGCTTCAGATAGAAGACAATGAAAGCATAACTGATTTCTTCACCAAGGTTACGAAACCGGTTAATCAAATTAAGGTATGTGGAGACGTGTTGACACCAAGATCTGTTGTTGGAAAGATCTTGAGGTCGTTGGCTCCAAAGTTTGACCATGTGGTAGTAGCCATAGAAGAGTCGGAAAATTTGTCAAAATTGAAAAAGGAAGAGCTTCAAGGGACGCTGAATCTCATGAACAAAGAATGGCCGAAAGAGCTGCAGGAAAGTCGAAGAGTGATATGGCCTTTGCAGGCTCAATCAGCAAAAGAAAGAAAAGGAAAAGGTAGCTGGAATGGCAACAAAGGAAGAGGAGGTCACAACAATTCGAATGGTTGAAATTAACATGAAGGAAATTGGTCGAATCAGAGAAAACCTTGGAACCAAGGCAACCAAAGAGGTGGTGTTACAGGTAGAGGAAGAGGTGGTGGTCAAAAGCTAGACAAGAGTCACATTCAGTGTTACAATTGTCAAAGGTATGCTCATTATTCTAGTGATTGTCCATAAAAGCAGAAGAATCAAGAAACTTATGCAAAGCTGGAAAAACACGAAGAAGAAGAGACGTTGTTGATGGTTACAACAAGAGAAGAAGAGAGATTCAAGGACCAATGGTACTTGGACTCAGGATGCTCATCACACATGTCTGGAAGAAAAGATTGGTTTGTCAACATAAAGCCCTCAATAAAGAACATGGTGAAATTCGCAAATGACAACACTCTAGCAGCTGAAGGTGTTGGTGGTGTTTTGATTATGAGGAAAGATGGCAAGAGGTCAGTAATATCAAATGTGTTGTACATACCAGGCATGAAGAGTAATTTACTCAGCATAGGCCAGTTGGTCGAAAAGAACTATAAGGTGTCAATTGAAGACAAGATGATGAGAGTTCTCGACTCAAATGAAAGGTTGATCTTGAAGGCTCTAATGTCTCAGAACAAAACCTTCAAGATTGAGCTTAATGTGATGGAGCATAAGTGCCTTGCAACACCAGCCAACAAAGATGAATGGATATGGCATTATAGACTTGGTCATCTCAATTTGAAAGACATCAGAGATTTGAAGAGAATAAATATGGTTTCTGGATTACCAGAAATCGACATTCCAAACGATGTGTGTGAAGAATGTGTGCAGGCGAAGTAGCATAAGAACAACTTCAGTAAGGATGAAGGAAGCAGGTCGAAGGAAATTCTTGAAGTCATATACCCTGATGTATGTGGCTCTCTCTAGGTGGATTCGATTGGAGGTAACAAATACTTTGTTACATTCATATAAGATTTCAGTCGAAAACTATGGTCTTACCTGATCCGGAAGAAAAGTGAAGTGATCGAGGTATTTGCCAAGTTTAAATCTATGGTCGAAAGACAGAGCAGTCGAAAGATCAAGATTTTGAGAACTGATGGTGGTGGAGAATATGTGTCAAAAGATTTCAATGCATTGTGTGTGAAAGAAGGGGTTGTGCATGAGGTGGTGCCACCCTACATTCCACAGCAGAATGGAGTCGCAGAAAGGAAGAATATAACCATCATGAATATGGTTAGAAGTATGTTGGAAGGCAAGCATCTATCCAAAGAATTATGGGGAGAAGTTGTGTCGACTGCGACATATATCCTGAACAGATGTCCATGGAAGAATCTAGAAGGAATCACGCCAGAAGAATGTTGGTATGGTGTCAAGCCTAGCTTAAGTCATCTGAGGGTGTTTGGATCTATAGCACATAGACATGTTTCAGATCAGTTGAGAAGAAAACTTGATGACAAGTCGAGTCAGATGATCCTAATAGGATATCCTTCGATTAGAAGATACAAGTTGTTCGACCCAGTGAATAAGCAAGTGGTGATCAGCAGGGACGTGATCATAGACGAGCTTAGAGAATAGGATTGGAATGAGAATATCAAGAAAGATTCAGTGAGAATCTTTTGTGACGAACCAGCTAGTGAAGTCGAAAGAGAAGTTCGACATGAAGAAGTCAGAGGTGAAGCAAGCCCAAGCAGACCTCAAAGAACAAGACACATACCTGTAAGGTTGCAATAATGTGTGATTACATCAGATGATGTGGTCGATGAGGAAGGTGAGCTGGTACATTATGCTTTCTACGCAAATGTCGAACCTGTCAATGTAGCTAAGGCATTGAAATATTCGAAGTGGATGAAAGCAATGGTTGAAGAACTGAAGTCAATCGAAGTTAACAACACTTGGACACTTGTCGAATTTCTCCGAGACAAGAAGGAAGTCGATGTGAAGTGGGTATACAAGGTGAAGTTGAACCCCAAAGGAGAAGTGACTCGACACAAGGAGAGACTTGTTGCGAAAGGATTTCTTCAGAAAGAAGAAATCGACTTCGATGAAGTTTTTGCACCTGTTACTAGGATCGAAACAATCAAGTTAATTGTTGGTCTAGTAAACAAGAACAACTGACAGATGTGTCAGATGTATGTGAAATATGCATTCCTTAATGGCCCCTTAGAAAAAGAAGTTTATGTTGCACATCCAACTGGGTTTGTGAAATAATGTGAAGAAATAAAAGTGTACATGCTGCATAAAGCCATGTACGGACTTAAACAAGCTCCAAGAGCTTGAAACAAGAAGATAGATGGCTTTCTAAGGAAGAAGGAACTTGTGAAGTCACAAGTGAACATGGAGTATATGTAAGAAGAAGCAAGAGTGATTTTATTATACTATGTCTCTATGTCGATGACCTGTTGATAACAAGTAGCTGCAAGAAGGAGATCGAAGACTTCAAAGGTGATCTCAATAAGGAATTCGAAATGTCAGATCTGGGTGACATTTCATATTTCCTTGGCATCGAATTCTACAAGAGTGGTAGAGGTTTGATGATGCACCAGAGAAGGTATGCAGGCGAAATACTCAAGAGATTTGAGATGCATGATTGCAACCCAACTTCGACTCCAGCTGAGCCCAGATTACAACTGTCGAAAGATTCAGACGAATATGATGTCGACAACCCAATATAGAAGACTTATTGGGTCACTTCGATACCTTTGTCATACAAGGCCTGACTTAGCATACAATGTAGGTATGTTGAGTAGGTTTATGCAGAAGCCAAAGGTATCACATCTAACAGTGGTGAAGAGGATACTAAGGTATTTGAAAGGAACTCTCGACTATGGAATTTTGTTTTCTGCAACTGATGATGGAAAAGAATGCAAATTAGTGGGATACACCGACTCAAGTTGGTGCAGTGATGTTGAGGATCGAAAATCCACAGTTGGTTATGTGTTTATGCTCGGTGGTGCACTAGTTGCTTGGAGTTAGAGAAAAGAGCCAGTAGTGGCATTATCATCGTGCGAAACAGAATACGTAGTTTCTTATCTTTGTGCATGTCAAGCAACAGGGATGGTGAATCTGGTCGAAGAAATAACAACGAAGAGTCATGGAGCAATTACCATGAAGATCGACAACATGTCAGCTATCAACCTGGCGAAGAACCCGATAGCACATGGTCGAAGCAAACATATCGAGATGAGGTTCCATTATCTTCGAGAGCAGGTAGCAGATGGGAAGATGAATGTGGAACACTACAGAACTGAGAATCAAATTGTCGACATCATGACGAAGGTAGTGTAGGTCGAAGTGTTCAGAAGACTAAGAGCTACGATGAATGTATATAGTTTAGACACAATGAATTAGGTGGTGTGTTGAATTATAATTCCTTGTGTCGAAGAAGGTTGTTCGACAAACCAAGGAAGTGTCGAACCACCTAGTGTCTTGAGTTGTGTTAATGTGTCGAAGTGTCGAAGCATGTTGCTTCACATAGGATTTTGACTTATGCCTATTTTAGTAGTGTTAGCTATTTTGGGCCTTTATATTTTTGGGTTTTGCCTTGAGGTCCAAGTTAACCTAAATCTATAAATAGAGGTAATAACCCTGTGGCACCTCGAAAAATGGGGATACGACTTTAAGCGAAGCACGATCGCACGCTCGCAATGATGGACTGAATAGAGTCGCCATCGAACTTTATTTATTCCTAAAAAGGAAAGGGGAAATATCGATAAAACCCCTAAAAGAAAGGATAAGATATGGTCGTCACAACCAATATCAGGGTTCGGGAGTCGGTTACGCAACGGGAAGGTATTAGCACCCCTCACGTCCATTGTATTCAACGGGAACCGTTAGGTTAGTTGTGTGCGTTAGTGTCAGTTGAAATGTTAGGCTTTTCGAATTATTAGGTGGGAAATAAAGAAAGGATGAGAAGAGAATGTTTTTGGATTTTTGACGAAGGACTAAACCTAAGTTTCTTATTAGTGGGCCTGACAAGATTTAAAAATCCTGCTCCTACGTATCTCAAAAGAGAAATCAAGGCTTACGTAGTTCTGGGTAGAAATATGTTTGTTTGTTGGTCGATTTTAGCGAAAGCTATACTGTATTAATCGACGAAAACATTGTTTTACCCAAAACAGATGAGGAGTGGACGCATACCACACATCGAACAGATTTATAAATTTACATTTGGAAAAGCGTCACTTATCTCGACTCAACAATCGTGGCCGAAACATTGTTTTGTATCACTTAAGACAATATATCTTTCATTTATGAAAAAAGGTTCTTTGATTAGTCCCACAGCGGCGAAAAAGAGTTTGATTGGTTGGATGTATTTTGAGTGATGGTGAGAACTTGGATGAGCGAGATATCCATCTCGAATCCTAGTCTCAGGAGCGCACGGTATACACCATGTTCCATTTCCATATTTATTGGCAAAAGTGTTTAATAGAGATTAAGTATTTTTAGGTTTGATTGAGAAAGGGGTTTGAAGAAACCGCATTGACAATTTTAAACGATGGTGAGAGCTAAGATAGGAGAGGCATCCGCCTCGAATCTTAATCTCAGGAGTGCACGGTATACACCATGTTCCCTTTCCATCTTTATTGAAAAAGTACCAAGGTAGGAATCAAGTGTTTTCGAGTTTGAAAGACGAGTACTTATGACTTGCAAACTCTTACAGCTTGGGTCTAATACTCGGGACTACGTCTGGACATTCCACCCAGGCAGTCTGTTTCTTTCCAATATTGCTAAGAAAATGATTCGAATATTTACGAATGTTTTGGAGGGAAGACGAATATTCTATCCAGGATAATCTTTTTCTTCACGTTTTATTTAGAAAAAAAGATTTGAATATTGGAGTGTTAATGGAAGAAAGGCTTGAAATTATACTTGAAGGTGATGAGGAAATAAAATTGAATGTTGAATGTGATTATTTACATGTGTAAAAGTATGGACATGGGTATTAATAACCTAACTAAATTAGTTAACACACAAAAATCGACTAATCGAATAAAAAAAAATATCGGAAATTCAACCATTAATTAAATCTAAAAGGGAAACATTTAAAAATACAAACAACTAAATAACGATCAAATTAAATTGATAAAAATATAAGGATAAAATAAATAGCAACAAGATATGAAAAAAATTAAATTAAATAGTAAGCATTAAAAACAAATATGGAGATATGCTACTCCCAAGTATCAAACTCATCCCATTAAAGCAAGTGAAACTGCTCTCTCTCCACTAGGCCACTTATGGTTATTTATTACTTTAATAATAACTGGAATATATAAACAAGAATAGGTGAAAATAATTTAGAATAAAAACTAATTAGAAGAGGTGGGCTACTGTTAACTAATTAAAACAATGGAGGAATCCCAAAGGATAACCCTAGCCGCCTGGTTGTTGGGTTTCCAAAAGATTATGGATTGGGAATATTAAACAGCAGCATTAACAAACACTAATTAATAGAAGGTACAAGGAAAACTAAACGCCTTAAGTTTTAAAATGCTTAAGTGCTTGTTTTTTTTTTAAATAAATAAAAGAGGATTATTGGGAACGTGAGAGGAATACCTAGCGAACCCAGAAAACCAAAGATCTTCCTCACGAAGAATCTCAGGCACTCTCACTCGTCATCTCTCCATCTCTCGCTTGCTATCAACTCTCAAACCCCGAATCTCTCATCATTTCCCAACCGTTATCTCTCAACCTAAACGCGAAAAGAAAAAAGAAGCCATGGTTTCCAAGAGAATCAAGTAAAAAGCTCACCTTCGGCGGTGACGACGGCGACGGCGAAGCTTGAATCTTCCTTCTTCGCCTCTTCAATCTAGGTTTCTTCTCTCTGTTTTCCAATTAGGGTTTTTGTCTCTCTGATTTTTTTCGTCCTCTTTTTCTAGGTTTTCGTCGCCTCCGAATTTAGGGTTTTTCGTCCTCTCCCTCAATCGTTTCCACTCTCACCCTTTATATTCAACAGGCTAGGGTTTCAAATTGGTCTATGGAGATCCAGAAGGGGCGTCTCTGCGAACTCCTTTCGGGATGCTCAGATTTGGTCGCCCTATTTGATGTTTGGATTCGGAAAAGGTAACACAAACCTACACTTTCTCGCTCTAACTTTGTCTCAATTCCATTTTGGGATATTTCTTGAAATTTACTGCCTTTGCTAATTATCTGTATTTTTTACTGCAGTGAAAAAAAATTAGTGAAAATTCAAGAGCGGTTTCGGTTATTACATGGCCTTGATGGTGCGACTTCATTATGAATTCGTTGCAGATGAATTCGTTATGTTGCTGTTATGGCAGTGCAGGTTGGGTTCTCTTTGGCCATTATGGTGAAGCCAAATCCGTAGCAGTGAATGAAAAGAGAAAACAGGTTGCCTTGGTTCTGAAAAAGGTTAGAGGTTAGTTACCGTAAGTTAGAACTTGTTATCCTCTATGGTGTAGTCGTATTGATTGTTTTGAAGCTTGTTAATTCCCTGTGGTGTGCTGTTGCAGGAGTTAAGCCTTAATAGAGGGTTGAAAACTTGATGAGGGGTCGAAATTAGCTATATTTGCCGTGACAGTTTGATTCGAGATGCTGCCTTATTTTTGTAATGAGGTGAATAGAATATTCATAACATTGTATTCACATTATTTTGCAGTTGCAAAGTGAATAACAAGTTTTTCACAGTTTGTGGGCAGAGAGAAACTCTGCAGAATTTTAATTCTTCTTTTCCTTCATCGTTCTTTATCGTTCTTTAATAACAATCTTGTTCATCAAGATTGATTGAAATTCTCCATAGATTTTGGAGGATTTCCAACCCTTAGATAGTGAAACAATATATTATACAATAAAATAAACAAATATCCACGTATAACTTTTCTTTTTGTAATATATTAATGTTTTATAAAAAAATTATGTAAAATTATATAATCATATATTATTATAATATATAAAATATACGATTAAAGTAATATGGTCGGAGTTGAGAAATCCGTGAGACGGGGGGTACTTCTATGATCCTTGCACCCGAAGTGTCATCGGAGAAATTTTCCCCCTCCATCTCGTCCTCGTGGAGGGAAAAAACTCCGACTTCGGAATCTCGAATAGATAATCTCCATGAAGATCCCCGTTAACAAATATAAATTGACATCTCCAATTCAAATCAAACCGAACTACATTTATATATTTTAATACATATTTATTTATTAAAATGATATATTATATTATATTATATTAGTATTCGTTGATATTTAATTTGTTTTAGCAGTTTTTATTAGTTTGGTTTATGTAATTGCTTTTAATATTTTTTTTGTTTCAAATATAATCGTTATATTTTTTTTATAATTTTAATTTTTAATATATTATGTGCTGTATTACTTTAAACCTATTATTTTATAATATTTTTCTGTAATTAATAAATAATATTATAATTTATAATTTAGATATCTAAAAATCGATCAACAATAAACAGCATTAAATTGAATTGATTGAATTTAGAATAATTTTATCTTTAAATAGAATAAAATTTTCCATTAAAACTAAATAAAACCGCATCGCAAACACCCCGATTAAAATGAATCAAACCTGCTTTTTAACCCAATTCAATTTGTTTGGATACAACTCGAATATACTCATTCAAATTCAATATTTTTTTTGTTCAAATAGTAATTTGGTACACTTAAAACATTCTTTGAGGGCGTGCCACACGATTTATAATATAGAACTTCACACTTTTTTATAATTAAGTTAGGATAAAAAGGACCTCCTTACACATATTTTATTATTAAATTGTATATGATTTGTTAAAAAAATCAACCACTAAAATGAAGCTTTAATTTTTTATAAACAAAAAATTATATTAATATTGAATACTAAAAGTACTCAACCCAAATACAGCGGATGGATAAATTAGGTACTAAGACCTCTATAATACTAAGACCCAATCGTCCCATTCAAGATCCATAGACATCAAATATTTAACACTTAAACAATCCCCAACAAGTGTCTTGGCTAAAAGTACAATCTATCAAACAGTCATAAAAATCAATTAAGTGAGACAAAACTTTTGTTTGAGGCTACATATGATTAATAATCATCCATTTCAATTTTTTACATATTAATTGAGACGACACTACCTATAAATAATTTGAAACATATAAAAACGATTAAGTAAGACCTAATTTGAGATGGAAGGAGTTTTTTTTTTTACCACAAATTCAAGAAAAACGTTAAATTGTGTCTAAGACACATTTTAAGAATTTTTCATATAAAAGTATTATTTGAAAAAACTGTATTTAATTAAAAAAATTAAAATTTAATTTATCAATACAACATTTTTATCCTTTTTAAAAATATGTTCTTAAAACATAAGTGAGTTGGTGGACATTAGTTGGTGTATGTCCGGGAGGAGGGTTTGGTACACATTATTATCTCTGAATGTAAAAGCTATTGCATGTGATCAAGAACATTAAGCAGTAGTGACGTTTACTTGGACTTTTCTTTTGCGAAAATTTAAACACGTAACTGTCTTCATCAAACAAAACGCAGAATAATCTACAAAAGGATTAATTTTCTAAGAATATTTAAACAGACAATTTGGAAGATGAATAAGGAAGTTTTTTAAAAACCAAAGAGTGTTAGATTCAATTTTCAATTAAATTTCAATTGATTTTTTAATTAAATATTCTAATCAATACTATGTAAATCCATTTTAAAATTTATTTTCCTTTTTTATTTATATCATAAAAATACATTAGTAATTAATAAAAATAAGAGTGAATTCTATTTTAAACTCTTATAAAAATTACAAAAACCCATTTTAGTTTTTATCAAAAATTAAAGTAAATTTTAGTTTAAAAAAAAATTAGAACAACTCAATTTCGATCTGTACTTGCTAAAAGATACTCTGAGAGAGTCATATAAGTTACTTTATGTGGGGTTGTGCCCCCTACTAAAATCCACGCATACATTGAATGAACATTGAGATATATATAAGTTTGTTATTTTCCTATAAATTGAAAGAACAATGCTACACCATATAAAATACAATTAATTCAATTTTTTAATATGTGATAGCTACTTTAAATAATAGTCTTCATTTACTCTTTATATATATATATATATATATATATATATATATATATATATATATATATATATATATATATATATATATATATATATATATATATATATTTTGAATGAAGACTATTATTATTTATTTGACTGATTGTCATCTATGTCTTCATTTTCCTGTAAGTTGAAAATATTTTAAAATTTTTTAGATTCCTTATATTCTTAAGCATGTGATCATATAAGAATATTCATTTACTATAGGAAATCCATATGCATTTGTATTAAAAAATATAACTGTTTTTAATAAAAAAATTATTATAAAAATACATTTCAATGAATATTACAAAATAAAAATACTTTCATCATAATAAATATATTTCATCATAATAAGTATATTTTTTGATTTAATCAATTACAAAGACTTATTCATTTTAATAAATACGGAAAAAAATTTATGTATTTATATTTCACAATTTGAATTTTAAATTAAAAAAAAATATTTTTTACTGATATGTAAATAGATAAAACAATCTTTTAAAATAAATTTCCTTGTTATTTCTTAATTAAATATAATTTTAATTTGTTAAACTAAATAGTTTTGGAGTTGTTACCAGATTTTGTCTTTTATAGTTTTTGCATAATTGTAATATATAATAATACATTTGTTGAAGATATTGTGCAGTGAAACTGAATCAAAACGTAACTATTTAATTGTGGGAAATTCCACTTCTAAATAAAAATTAATAATATAAATAGACATATCCAACTTCTTAGGAAACTCACTCAGTTTTATTAACAAGTTCAAAATTATCATTTTTTTCCTACTTACTTCTCTCTGATTTTGTTCTAACTACTTTCAAAAGTTGGGCTTCGAACTAAATTCCACACTCTCTCCTACATACTAATTTTTACACTCTTTACTTCTCAAATTTCTCATTCCAAGAATACCGTAAGACACTATTTGCATGGTTGAAAGGTTCTGAATAGGCGGTGGAATATTCTTGTACTATCAAAACATAGATCAATATTTGTATATATATATGCTTTTGATCTACTATTAGTGATGGTCGATTTGAAAACTTTTAAAAATATGTCTCCATTATTAGTGATGGCCATTATTACAACAATGTCGTGTCTCCATTTTTTAAATAGGCTTTTGATCTATTTGTGAGGGCCGATTTGAAAACTTTTTATATTTGGTCTATTTAGTTGATTAACCTCACTTCTTAGGCGATTATATGCATTAAAAAGAATAAATCTCTTTTTTTTAGAAATATTTTTTCCCATAAATAAATGATTTCTCCAAATTATAAAATACAGTAGAGTTCTATTTGAAATTATTCTTTCTTAATTTATATTTCTTTTCTATTCTTTCATTAAAGTTGTCTTAATTCCTTATGATTGAAAATTACTTGTGAGTTTGGTTATATTGGTGTTTTTACTTAAGTGTTCTTCATCAAGAGTGTGATTATATAATTTAATTTTTTTTTTAGTTCTTTAGAATGTCCTCCTAAAATCTTTGTTTGATTCTTGAGATTGATCTGGTAAAATTTCAAGTTAGTTTTTGAGATTAGTCAGTTAAAATAACTCATTGGTTAATGAGCTCAGTCTGTTAAAAACTCAATTTGCTTTGGAGGATCAACCTGGGTAAAAACACTCATTTTGTTGTAAGAAGGTTTGTGGGCGCATCCTTGAAATTCTAGTTGTTATTTAGTTGATATTGTTCTTAAAGTTTTCTGAGATTTGACGAGCATATGAATTGAACTTATGTTGAAAATGATTATTGACCGTAACTCTTGAAACTTGAAATAGATTAATTGCTCAAATTTAGTAATTGGTCTATGAATGCATAGCTATAAATCTATGATTTAGAAATCAATGAGTTTCATTGCTTGTTTTGATTTTGAACTCACCTAAGTAATCAGGGAGTTGTTATTAAAAGAGTGAGTTATACGCCAAAAATTAGGTATAACGATCAAGTTAATTTATTGTACAACTGGAAAATCATCTTAAGGAAATATATGCACTTAACAACAATGAGAATAAGCAAATTCGAAATAAGCCTGATCGCTTTTATTCTCTTATAATTTTCATTTTTTTTAACCAACTTTTCAAAATAAACCCCCAATTCGACAATTTTAGTACTTTTCTATTGTTGTGTTCAAAGAGAACAATCTCTATGAAAAATGAACTTTGATTTTATTGCTTGGCAATATTTTTAGTGCATTTGCTAAATACTCATCGTCCATGAAGGCACAACCAAGATAAAAAAGGAAGAACAAACACATTAACTCATGAATGAAACCTGAAGAAAATATTTATGATATCCAAAAACACTTTATCCATATTGTAAATCACATGAGAACCTTTGGAAAAAGATTCAAAATAAGGGCTTGGTCGTTAAAGTCCTTAAATGCTTAAGTCGTAGTTGCCAACCTAAAGTAAATGTGATTTGTGAATCTTAGAACTTGTCATATATGGACTTTACTACTTTATTTGGTAAACTACATTAACATGAGATGAGTTGAAGAGATTGAATGTAAATAAGGCCTTCCAAAGTCTTACACTAAAAGTTATAAACATCAAAGATATGGAGTCGATGATGAAGACTTCCAAAGATAAACTAATAAAAATATGGAACTCGTGTTTTGAAAATTCAAGGATTTCCTAAGAAACAAAAAGAAACTTCAATGTTTCATAAGAAAAGTTAATAAGGATCCTCATTCATTCCTACATGCCATCAATGCGGAAAGAAAAGGCACATAAGAGTGATCTTACCTAAAAAATAAAACTAGAGAAGGAACCAGATCTAGAGAAAGTTTAAGATACCTCAAAGAGAAGAAAAGAGAGCCTACATATCTTGGGATGAAAATGATATGGAATCCTTAGATGATGAAGAATCAAACAATTGTCTCATGGAAAATCATGAACAAGATGAGGTAACTTCACATTTTCTTATCATAATTTATTTCAATTTTGTAAGAAATTTTACAAAAAGACATGTAAAATAAACCATCTTGTCTCAACCTCTAAAACCACTATCATTCCCTTGAACTTGAAAATAAAAACCTATTGGAAGAAATAGAAAGTCTTAAAGAGAAACAAAATATTTTAATTTAAAACACTTCCTCTTCTCACGAAGTCGTGGCTGAATCTATCAAGTATGATCAATGAGATGTTTTGAAAAGTAAAAGTGATGATTTACAAAATACACTTGATAAATTCACTAAAGGAATAGATAACTTGAATCTTTTCCTAGGTAATCAAAGAAAATCATATAATAGAGTCGGTCTAACTTATGATTATAAGATGAATGTTAAAAAATCCAATAACATATGTCATTCTAATAAAACCTCAACATACAAATCTCTTGAATGGAATTACTGTAAGAACAATGGCCATGTTTCTATGTTTTTCCTTTATTAAGAATATTCATGAAAGAAAACATGGTTATTCTCCTTCACATTTTTATAGTGAATACCATGAAAGCAAAATGAGAAATTGCTTCATCTTTTGCCAGTAATGAAAAATCAAGAGAAAATATTCATTTCATTAACATTAAAGGACCCAAAAAGAGTTCAGTACCAAAGGTCAAAAAGTCAAGTTGTGATACAGATATGCTTGATAGATTAAAATCAAAAAGCGTATGTTCGAATCATCTCTCTTATTTTACTCCTACGAGAGAAGATGTTTCTTATTATAGCAATAACAAAGGTAAAACTTTTGATTCAAGAACTATTGGTAAGAACCCTGAAGTAACTTAACCATTAAGTCTTCTCTTGCTTATGCTCGCCTAGTCCGCACATGGACCTTTCCTAGAGAGGTTTGCTTCTATGAAAATGGTCTTGGCAAGGTATTTGTGTGTTTCTATGTGATTTTTTTAGCTCTTTTCACCTATTTTTGATAAATATGTACGTAAAAAGTCCAAACATTTGTTTTATCACTTTTCTTTGATAAATCATGGGTATTCTTACATTGATTACTTGTAAAATAAGTTAATATTTTTTACACATTTTTTAAAATAAGTTGATAAACCAGAGTTATTTTTACATTGATTACTTGTAAAATGCCTATGTATTTTACTTTTTTTTTTGCACTTGTCAACTTTCCCCAACTTATATTTTTGTTTGTCCTAAAAAAATCATTCAAATGGTTCAGATATTTTGAAATGCATTTTTTCTGAGAGGTTGAATGACTAAGTCAAGAATTTTTTAAAATAATTTGTTAGATGACATGATATTCTTTCTAATGCAAGTTCACGATCGAGATCCTAAATATCCATAAACCATATCATGAAGATATATCACTTTCTTGACTAAAGTGAGATTTTAAAACATGTTTAGTTTAATACTCAATTATTCATCAAAATCATGATCTCACTGAGTATCTCTCAATGATTACTGTTTCTCTTAAAATTTTTACAATGCATAAATTATAGATTTTTTTTGCATTTCATCTAAAAAATATCACAATATACATTATTTGTCATGAATCACTAAGGTCTTTCTTTTGGTTGTAACGTGGTGAGGTTTACAAAAAATATTGGTTTGCCATTGAGTTCAAAAAGCCTAAATATAAGAGAGAAAATTTTATTTGTAAATCTTTATTTTTCAAAAAGTATCTTTCTTTGATTTCAATCTTTACAACCATTTTACTTTTGGATCGTTTCTTCTGAATGCATTAAAATTTTATTTATTTATCTCTTTGTTTTGTCAAAAACATATTCTTTTCTATTCTTTTCACCATTACTAATTAATTTTATTTTCCATACATTTCTTTTTCTCCCAATATTTATTTTTAAAATACCCTTGCATTTTAAAGTGCTCTCATATCCTTAAGATAAGGTGGTGAACATTCTTTTTCTTTTCTAAAGTTGGCTAAGGGTTGTAACGTTGAAAGAATAAAAAAAATTCATTATAGGGTCAAAGGGATTGTAAAAGGATCACACCCTCACTAGGTAGGCTTTTCGGTCAAGTTATTTTCTCTAAAAATCAAACAATGTCCTGATCACATCCATGAGTTCAAACCTATTAGGTAATAGCAAGGCTGATGCAAAACCACATAGTTAACATGAGTTCAAACCTTGACTCACATTAACATGTTTTCATTAGAAAGTAGTAAAATCAAACTTTATGTAAGAAACTAATTCATACTCATACTATAGTTCACATATTGTCAAACATTGATCATGAATCAATCATTTGTCATTAACCTAGATTTTGTGATCCAATGCATTTTGGATTTTCAAATCATCAC
Source organism: Lathyrus oleraceus (assembly GCF_024323335.1). Taxonomy (NCBI): domain Eukaryota; kingdom Viridiplantae; phylum Streptophyta; class Magnoliopsida; order Fabales; family Fabaceae; genus Lathyrus; species Lathyrus oleraceus. The sequence goes on from NC_066582.1 coordinate 388,302,192, forward strand.
TGAACAATCTAGGAACAAACCTCTTAAAATAATTTTTTTATATCTTAATTGAAAAAGTATGAATTTTAAAAATAATTTAAATTTCATAGGTATAAGCTTTATGATTTTTTGATCATCCTTGCATTCCACCCCCCTTTAGTAAATATTTGCATATCCTCGGGCATTAGACGATGAATGACTTTTGTAGGGATTTATTGCTTAGCCCAAGAATCTTCGCCTAGCCTAGAATTGTAACAAAGTACATTAGTCATACTCAAGGGTTAGTCCAATGAGCCTTCTACTACAACTCATGTACTTTTTTTTCTTATTCAATTTTTGTAACACCCGAAACCTCAAAACTTATATATTAAGCTTTGCACGACAATCTAAGGTGTCACCAACAGAAATATCAATGTCATACAACACATATCATCACACGTTCACCTTCACTTAAGATATCATTATGGAATTATCGATCTTATTTCAATAAAATAAAACAACATAACTTAGACATTTAGTCTCAACTTCAAAATTGTATAAACTGCTATCTAAATAATGAGTTATGATGTTCAACTCTCCGTAATTTCAACATAAACCGAATACAACAATTAAATTCCAATAAAACATAAAAGAAAACAAAGGTTCTTAACCTTGATGTTACAGGAAGTAACTCCAGGAGCTAACTTCCACTTACAACAACAAACTCTAATCATGAGTATCTGCAAGTTGTCCATCATGGAAAACATGAAAGCAAAGGGGTTATGAAAAAACAAACCAATATAAATAGTGTAAATAATTCTAAGGTAGAAAATACACCACAAGCACACATTCATTAGACAACCATCAACAACATATTCTCACACCCTATCATGACAATATATCCATAATCTCCACCAATCAACAACATCAAGAATAATCATCTGCGTTTGCAATTATATATGCAAATATACTCCACAACAGACTCATTATGTATGTGGTATTATTCATGAACACTCGGGTTTATCTCGCCCCCGATCCCCACCAAAGGAAAAGAGAACACCAAATAGTTACCATCACCACAGGTAATGCTTCACTAGTTCCCATATAGAACTGGCTACTCACTCTTACACCATCAAATTCTCTTGGAAGTTGAATATATGTGTTGAATTAACTGGACGTAGGACTGAAGATCATCAAGAAGAGGAGGTGGGCTAAAATTAAATTTTGAGCCTTATATCTTTTGTTTCAATAACCGTGAACAAGACCACGTTACAACCCTTAAAAGACCTGATTGAGGCAGAGTTTATTCTGAAAGCATACTACAGTAAGGTTGCGTAAACTGACTCCTAGAGATTTGCTAATATTCTATATTAGTGTCATATTCTAGTTGTATCTTTCACGCTTTGAATTGCTAAATCAACATTGCATCTGGACTAATGGTCCACTTGTCACTCACTACCACATCATTTCAATAATGATTTTTTTTTTCAAAACCTGCATGAGCATCGCATTAAAATTACCATTTTTTGAATGAACAATTTTAACTTCAAGTAAGTACTTGGCATCAAGGATATTCAAAGAAGCAATCAGAGAGGAACTTGAACATTCGTTGGTGCTGACCCAAATCAAAACAACCTCATAATCCTATGGATCAGGGGCACGACATCCAATGACTATGTTGACCTAAGAATTGGTCATTCTAATACAAATCTCCAAGCATCAGTTGATTAGGTAGGCAAATTATTTCGATACTTAGTTAGTTTGAGGTAAGTCCCTCAAAGGCTCATACATGGGCAAATTCATTTCGAGAACACAACAAAAGCCTAGATAGGGGCAAGACATCTCAAGAGTACATTGAAGCCCAACTTCCACAAATTAATTGATTTGATGTAAATCGTTTTAAGAACTAGTTTTTAAGGGCAGACCACTACAAGATTCAAACATTAGGGAAAATCATCTCAGACCATGTCATGGTGGAATCGTTCCCAAGGCTTCTTTTCAAGGAGAATTCCTTCAAATACCCTTCAGACTAGGGAAAGATAAGTTGCAAAGAGGTCAATTTCCTTCATACTTACAAGCTGATCAGACAAGTTGTGCAAGACATTAGCAACTGTTGAAAGATCACTCTAGTACAACATCATATATTGAAAAGAAGACTTAGGGTAGAGCAAACGCATAATTGTCATGCATGGACCATGTCATTATGCTCATGAAATCATTTGCAGGACATCCTGGACCTCTGGCATAAAAGTTAAAGTTATGAGGAACAACGTGCAACCTATTAGCAATGGATCAAACTTGGGGAACTAAGAGCATCCACATCCGTCTTACTATCATAGTATTGTCCAAGCCTGGGTGTTAGGAAGTCAAATCATTTCACAAACCAAAGTCCAATCCATATTGGAAAATATAAAAAACCAAAGTCCACATTGATGTCATCATCATCTCAAATCCAATCAACATTGGTATCCAGAAAAGATCTCACCTTCGAAAAATGGAGACTAATCCCAAACATCCAATCACCTATTTGCATTCAAACATTCATCCCATGTATCACTTCATGCATAGAGTTCCAACCAAAATAGGAAGTTTCAAAAAATATATGTCATGCATCACTACATACATAACATTTCTGCTAAGATGAGACATTATACAAAATTATGTCAATCATTTGCATTCCCACATGAACCTTAAAAAATATCCCCAACGGTTTCATCCCTACATGCATCTTAGTGCATCAGTTCATGCGTAGTATTTCCGCTAAGGTGACGTACCATATAAGTCAAACATGCATACATGCATAAGTCAGGATCCGAGATCAATCATGAAAGTCCAAGTCGATTCTCATCTAATTTAGTGGTATCTCTCTGAGTGAGTTCTTACCCTGCATTCTTTTCTCATTGGGAATTCCCCAGTGAGTTATTTCCTTCAACCTTTTATTATTGAGCATTTTATCCTCATTTAAGTCAGTGGTGTTTCTTTGAATAAGTTTCTTACCTTGCATTGTTTTCTCATTGGGTGTTCCCAAATGAGTTGTTTCCTTCGAACTTTTATTGTTGAGCATTTTATCCTTAGATAAGTCAGTTGTATTTCTTTGAATAAGTTCTTACCCTGTATTTGTTTTCTCATTGGGCGTTCCCCAGTGAGTTGTTTCCTTCAACATTTTGTTGTTGAGCATTCTATCCTCAGTTAAATCAATGGTATTTTTTTGAATAAGTTCCTACCATGAATTATTTTCTCATTGGGCGTCCCTAGTGAGTTGTTTCCTTCAACCTTTCGTTGATGGGGTTGTTATCTTTAGCTAAGTCAGTGGTATTTCTCTGAGAGAGTTTCTACCCTGCATTATTTTCTTATTGAGAGTTACCCAATGAGTTTTTTCAATGAAACTTTATTGATGAAATTGCTGTCCATAGCCAAGTCAGTGGTATTTCTCTGAACGAGTTCCCACCCGATGTGCATTCTTATTGGGTGTTATCATTGAGTTGCTTCCTTAAACCTTTCTTAATAGGAATTATATCTTTCAATGAATCCTTCCCTTCAACATTTTGTTGATAATGATGGTGTTCCTTATTGACTCCTTTTCTGCAACCTTTTGTTATTGATATCCCAAAGAAAGTATTATCCAATGACGTTCCAATATTACCCAGCAAGTTTGTTATATTAACCTTTTATTGATAGTCTCATTCCCCAAAAAATGTTTTTACTATCATGCTTTTGATGGAAGTACCTCAATCATTAATATTAATCATCATTCATTTGGTGGTGGCAATTATCCTTTTGGTCATGGCAATCTTTGAGATTTGGTCAACCATCATCTTTTTGGTGATGATAATCTTTGAAATATAACTAACCATCGTCCTTTTGGTGATGGTGACCTTCGAAATCATGAGTTAATTATCATCCTTTTGGTGATAAAAATAAATGTTATTGATCTTACCATCATCCTTCCAGTGATGACAATCTTTGCCATTGTTATGTGGCCATTATCCTCTTGGTGATGGCAAACCTTTATCAGTTTGATCCTACCGTCATCCTTTTGGTTCCGACGACCTTTGAAGTCATTTTGATCTTAACATCATCAGTTTGGAGATATAGATCTTTGCAATCATTGTGACTTACTATCATCCTTTTGGTGAAAGCGAGTTTTATTGTTGATCTTACCTTCATCCTTTTGGTGATGGTGATCGTTGAAGTTGATTAGTTAACTATAATCCTTTTGGTGATAGCAAAATTTGTCATTGATCTTACCATTATCCTTTTGATAATAGAGAGCTTTTATTATGATCTAATTGTCATCCTTTTGGTGATGGAGACCTTTGAAGTATGATATTACCATCATCCTTTTGGTGATAAATATCTTTGTCAGTTTGATCTTAGCGTCATCCTTTTGGTGTTGGTGATCTTTGAAGTCATTGTCGATTAATCATCATCATTTTGGTGATGGTCATCATCCTTTTGATGATAGAGAGCTTTGTGGTTGATCTTACCGTCATCCTTTTGATGTCAACGATCTTTGCCATTGTGATCTCATCATCATCCTTTTGACGAAGGCGACCTTTGCAAGCTATTCAGTGTCAACTCGATGGTCGACATTGATTTGATATCCTACTCCAAACATCTTGGTTATTTAAAACTCATTAAACTTTCTTTATCTTAAGATAAAATTTGAGGTCTTTTGTATTTAATTTTCTTCCACCACGAATGTACGAATACCGCTGCCATTCATACCTTCTGGTTCAAGGTAATTAAATATGGACATCTGCCATATCCCAATTTTTCCCGAACATTTTAAATTCATATGAAACGTGTCTATTTGTCAAGTTTTGAATTTTTAGTCATATGCATTTTTATCATCAAATAAAGTCACCATAATTATAGTAGAAAAGTCAACATAGAATCAACATTTTACATGTTGAAGGAATTGACTAAAATTGCATTTTTTTAATATGCATTTTGAGAAAATAAAATTATGGTCATTTGATTTATCATCAAAATCTCAATTTAAATTTTACTAATCATTTTCATGCATCAAAAAGACAAAAGTCAATGTTTTGAGAAGGTCATCAATATTTCTCATTTATTACCTCATTATTCCATGTATATGTTACATCATTATTCCATGAATATATATTACATAATTATTTATTATTTAATTAAATAATTGTCTAAAAGACACTCACACTATTTAAATAATTCCTAAACCACCCATTAACCTAATTCTAGAGCCTATAAATAAAACCATTCACATTCACAAACGACACCAAGAATCATTCACAAAAATAGAGCAAGAACTTTGCACAAATTTCTCTCCATTTTCAAGTCACTTTTTATTTTTATTCATTTAGGTATGATTTTATTGTTTATTTTTTATTTATTTATTTTTTCATTATTATTCTTGATGCACTTAATAGTACCTCAATCATCACAATTTTGCATGAAAACTCCATTGATTCAAAATCAAGAGTTTAAAGTGTTCTTGAACCTCCATGAGAAAAAATGATTAAATTTAAATTAATTTTCATTTATTTAATTTTCTTTACATTATTATTCTTTCTACACTTAATTAGTGTCTTAAACCATCACCATTTTACATGGAAACTCAATTGATTCAAAAAGAGTTTAAAATGTTCTTGAATCTCCATGAGCAAAAATGATTAAATGTGATTTAATTTTTTGTTTTTTGCTTAATTATTTTTTAATTATGATCATTCCATGTTGTTCGTGAGATTCAGAAGATAAATTTTCATTATTCATTTGCTTAATTTCATGAAAAATTGAGCAAGTTATGGAAAAAATAAGGATGTATGTTGTTGTTTTTGAATAAGCCCATATTTAATCTAGACCACACATCCTGTTTTTTCCTTTCATCATGCGCTATCATGTGGCACTGACAAAGTGGAGTCCCACCCATTTTTTATTTTATTTTATTTCTTTTGTGCAGTTAAATTGAGTTGGGCGTTAAACCACTTTCTTTTATCCTCTTTTATTTATTAAACTCATATCTCCCATCAACTTCATCATACCTCCCACTTTATTATTTCATTATTTTTTTTATTTATTCATTTATTTTAATTCCTTTTTTATTAAATAATAAATAATCAATTTAATCAAATGTTAGTTAATTAATTCCTTATTTAAATATCATTTGTTTTATCATATCTCTCATATCTCATGAACTTCTACATATCATTTTTGCCTAACTTAGAATTATATTTTTATTATTATTATTTGTTAATTTGTTTAATTAAATGATTAAATTGAATGAATTTTTATAATGATGATAAATATATTTTCTAATTTAAAAACCCCGGTCCAATGTCAAGTGAATTTTCATAACCCTTTGATTTTATTTATTTTATTATTATTATTGGTTTTTATTTGTTTATTTCTTTAATTGTTGCAATTAATTAAATAAATAGATAATAATAATAATAAATATAGATAAATAGTTAAGGGAGTATTTTCAAACATATCAAAACCCTTTGGTCCAACGCCAAGTAAAATTTCCAAACTCTTTTCACTCGATTAAATCGATTCGACACAATTCAAATCTCTTCCCAATGAAGTGTAATGTTAAAATATTCTTATTAACAAACATGAAAGAAGAGGATCCTTGGAGTCTCGCATACCATGAATCCTCAAATGATTGGTCCCGAGGCCCACGTTTTGGGAGAGTCGTTCGTTCATTCTTTCGCTCCTAAAATACCTAATCTAAACTTGGACAAAAAGGGATTGTTGGAGTCTAGCACTTCGGTAGAACCATTTGTCACACCCCGATTTTGTCCGGTTAGCTTAAATTTTCTTAGCATTCATAATGAGAAGACATGATGCATAGACTCAAATTGAGGGACTTTTACTTGATCAAAACTTCATCAACCCTAATCATGTTCAAACCTTCTTTGAGTGGTCTCTCAAGCCTTAAATTCTTCATTTTTCCTAATTTGTTTTCAGTTACACAGGGTGATTGAACCTTCATTTATTCATGACCATTGATTCTAGTCTAAGCCCTTGGTCCCACAAGAATTCCACCTGTTTTCCCTACCTATGAATATTTCATCCAACTACTTCAAGCACGTGGTTTGTGCATAGTTTGGTGATTTATGCCGAATTTTCTTTTGTATGGCTTTTGCTAAAAAAACATAAGGTTTAATTTGGTCACGCCTCTTTCATTTCATGGGCCTTTGGGTCCAGGTTGTGACCATGGTCACACATTCAGTCACAATGTTGATACAAACCAAGGACATTTTTCTTCTTGATCCATTTTTCCTATTGGTAGAAAATGAATGACGTAAGTTCATTTCGTTGTTTTGTTGATCAATGTTAAGTGATATTTTGAATTATGATAATTGCCTATTAAGCCAAGTTTGCAAGCTCATTTTTTATCTCCCAAATAATTATGCCAAGTTTTAATCCATCATGAGTTTCTAAATTAAAGGTGCATTTTGAAACATGCATGTGAATAAGTTGCATTTTGAAGCATGTATGTGATTGGTTTAATCCAAGGTTAATTATAGGAGGGAACCGAAATGATGGATAACATTTTGAAGCTCTCAGATGTTACATTACTCAGACTTATGTGCCACGATCCTTTGTTGGCTTCACGTTGGAGATAAGCTCTCAACGCTATGATGTGTGGTTCATTTTATTCCTTTGGTTATACTTTTTATTTGACCGATAATGGTATACTAAGGTCAACCAAATTTGGAATGTTCATTCTTTTATTTATCATGGTCCAAACATTTTTCAATAAGATATTACTCTAGACTTGAGCGTTTAAAAAAAAAATTGTTACACAAACAAGTTTGAATCTAGGATCTTACAGATGTTGTAGGTTAGTCCAAAAGTCTTACACATATTGTCCGAAAATACAAGTATTACATCCTAATGTATGAATATCCTGATTTGAGATCAAGGTGTTATGCTGCAAATCCAGCCGTTGAAGACGGAGCTTTTGAAGAACCATTGCCAAATCATCTCTTGGATCAAAACAACCTGTAGGAAAACAAGGCATTAGCATCAAAACCTATTTTTTTTTATTATGGTTTTAAGAAGATTAACAGATAGATTACGATCAAGGACAAGGGGACCACATAAATCTAAAACAAATCCACCAAAATGAATTCACCCAACAAAAAGATATGAAAGAATTTGCCGTGAGAGCTTGCGACGATGGTCCCCACAAAATCTGGGATGCACAAAGGATTTCCTAACGGATTTATCCTAAGATTTACCAGCTCATCATTAAAGGAATATCCTTCACTATCTCCCTATAAATACCAAGCTATTACACTGGAGGAAGGACACTGTTATTCTGCCAAAAATCTCAAGAACCTTTTCATTAAAGCTCACAAGTTTTCAGATCTAAATTAGAATTTCACACTGAAACTCTAAGATAGACGAGCTCAGAACTAGCATAACCATTAATAGCATTAAAAAAATAGAAAAGAATAGAGAAGAGGAAGACGGAGAGAGATCAAGATTAGAAAGAGGCTTATCTCAGACATAGTGGAGAAGGCGTCGTCGGCGATTAGACTCCGACCAAGTATAACTTTTTTCCTTTCCTGTTTTAACTCTTTGCATCATCTTGTTCGCCTCGACGAGCTGACTAAGACCCCTTTGATAATTGTTTGAAATCTCCGTTGTTGTGGTTTCATTTGCAAATTTAGGGTTTTGCCTTTGAATGTTCGTTTTTAACTATTTTTTTTTTGTTTGGCTTGAGGAGAAGTTATATATAGTTTTGTTTGAGAAAAGTTCTATTTAGGTTTTTCTATGATTAGGGTTTCCGATCTAGGATCTTGGTTGTTTTTTTTTTGTTTTTATGGCCAGATCCGTACCCGCGAGCTTGAAATAGGAAGGATAGTGTTTAGTTTTGCTTGGTTTGGGTAAGGTTCGCCGGAGAAGAAGGTGGCGCCGCCGCCATTGGTCGGCAACCACCGTCTTCTCCGGTGGGGAGCGGACGAAGAATAAGTTGAGAGTTGCAGAGAAACTCTGTGTTGATATAGAGAGGAGAGAGAAATGAACGAAGAAGTGAAGGCTTCGGTCTTGCATGCTGCTTTTCTATGTTTAAAACTTCCAGCCGTGTGGTGGTGACAAGTGTCTCCACCATTGGGACACTTGTCACCAGTAAGATGGGACACCCCATTGGATCCCATGCGACGTACCATACCCTTACAGTTTCCACGCACCCTTGGTACTCATCCATTTGTGTTGACTATTTTAGGTCAGCAGATCTAACGCTGGATGGGTCTTTGTAGTCAACCTGTTGACTATGAGTGTTTGGCTTCATGGGCCTACGTTTAGGGCTTCCGTCTTGGGCCTAACCTCCTTTGGTTTTTTCGCACCCTCCCCCTCTACTGCTACAAGGCGCCCAGTTTTGGGCTTACCTCACACTAAGCCCATTTCTTTCATTGTTTTTGGTTTATTGTTTCATTTCTATATATATATATATATATATATATATATATATATATATATATATATATATATATATATGTGTGTGTGTGTGTGTGTGTGTGTGTGTGTGTGTGTGTGTGTGTGTGTGTGTGTATAGATATTAATATTATGAAAATAATTTTAAAAAAATTTATTAAGAAAAACTCAATTTATAAAATTAAGATTTTATGTAATTTATTTAAATCATTATTTCATATGCTCCTGATTAAATTAATGTGTGCAATTTATAGTCGATCGCTTTAATTATTAAAATCATTTAAAATCATTTAAAACATTTAAAAATCAATTAATTCTTGATTCAAAGTCGAGCCCATTTTCAAACACCTTGTAAAGTCGATCGCTTTTTAAGCATCGCCATCAACCTCACATAGCTTACTCTTGGGCTTTCTTACAATGAGGTCTATTCTGTTATTAATTAATCAGGTAGATCATTGATTCACTAAATAAAATCCGATTCATTCGCAAACGCAAATTTTAAAACCTCGATCCAATGTCGAGTATTTTTATTCAAATTAAATTAAAATACCTAATCACAATTAAATGCCATTTCATTTGGAAATGAAAAGGGGGATGATTTTGAGTTTTCAACTCCTCCTCCCGATTATTCGAATACGAGTTCTCTTACTCGGTTAGTCAAATAATCGTCATTGCTAAATCACTTTAAACACAATTAAATCAATTTATTCTCATAATAAAGAAAAGAAAAAAGGAGATGACTTTGAGTTTTCAACTTCTCTCCTCGACTGTTTGAATACGAGTTCTCTTACTCGGTTAGTCAAATAATTGTCATTTCTCTTAACAAACTTCTAAACCCCGATTAAATCAAATTATTTTCCTAATAAGAAATGAAAAGGGAGATGACTTTGAGTTTTCAACTTTTCTCCTCAATTGTTTGAATACGAGTTCTCTTACTCGGCCAGTCGAACAATTGTCGTTTTTCCACAAATTAATAAATCAATCAAAATTATACGAAAAAGGAGATGGTCTTGAGTCTTCGATTCCTCTCCTCAAATGCTTGGATATGAGTCGTCTTACTCAGCCATTCGAGCACTTGTCATTTATTCTAAAATACATCAACCATACTTAAACCTATTTTCATAATTACTCAGATGAAACAGAAAGTGGTCTAGAGTCTTCTATTCCCTTTTCTGATTATTAGGATACGAGTTGTCTTACTCGACCGTCCGAGTAATCGTCATCCATTCAAAATACCTTAACTATTATCAACTCCTTTCATAATAAAGGATGAAAAAGGATATGGTCTAGAGCCTTTGATTCCTCTTCTCGACTATTAAAATACGATTTGTCTTACTCGACTATCCGAGTAATCATCATCCAACAAAATATCTCAACACATCAAATCTATCTTTTGCTCGCCCACACGCAATCGAATCCAATCAAAATATCCAAAAAATTAATTCAACGTGTCACCCCCTGTGTGACCAAAACTCTATTCAAAAAGAACATTGTCAATCCTTTCTAATGCGCACAACAAACCAATGCTTAAACCTCCACCGAGAGTAGACAAGCCAATGTTTAGCCGTTAGAATGCCGACCTACACAGTCATTCATAAAACAAAACACACCAATTAATAGTAGTTCCCGAACTACGAATGCTCTTATTTCCTTATTACATCATAAGGATACGTAGGTAGGAGATTGTTGTATCTTCGCGAGCACACTAATAAAAAATCTCCCTTTTCCCCTTTCTGAGGTTTCCATTCATCCCCATTCAATATATTTATAACCCAAAGATAACAAACAACATTCTTAACATTGAAATCGCAAATTAAACTAAAAGGTTCCAGTTGAGTACAACAGACGTGAGGGGTGCTAATACCTTCCCCTTGCGTAATCGACTCTCGAACCCGAATATGGTTGCGACGACCATTATTCTATTTCTTAAAGGTTTTCTGGATATTTTCCTATTCCTTCATTGGGATAAATAAAGTTCTGTGGCGACTCTGTTCGAACATAATTTTTCCGCGACCATCGCGAGGAATCGCATTTTTCGAGATGCGACAGATGGTGACTCTGTTGGGGACTAGCTCCAAGCAAAAGAGAGTGAAGCCTAATTTAGTTCAGTTTCTGTATTGTGTGTTAATCTTGTTTGTTTGGTTGTTATTTATTTTGTTATTATTATTCTGTCATAATTATTGTTTGGTGTTTTATTGGCTATGTATTATTGGGGTTCTCTAATTATTGGTACTTTGTGAGATAGGCTCTCCACCCGAGCCTGAGAAAAACCATAAGATTAAGTTAGTGGTTGCGTAGTGGACGCCTACAAGGAGTCTTCCTTGTTGGGAAGATACGAAGACCCCGCCTAGAGGAGATTCTCTTGAGATATTATTTCCCGACGAGTCTTCGTCACGATGATAGTATTCTCAAGTTGGATCAATGACTCTAGGGACCTTTTAACCCATTATATTCGGAGGTTATGTAGTATTTACCTGAAAAGTCTCAGACTTGTTGGGTTAATACGAAAGCCCCTATCAGATGAGATCCCTTGGGCGTATTACTACCTTACAGTAGTATTCCCAACCTCGATCTATGACTCTGAGAACCTTATAGGAGTTTTCCTCTTTGGGAACATACGAAGGCCTCACCCAGATGAGACTCTTTTTAGGGACATTATTGGCGGATGAGCTTTCGTTATGACAATAACCTTCCTAAACAGTGATTGATGACATTAGGAACCTCCTAACTTTAGCATCCTCCCAAAAGGGTTTGTGTCTAGTAATCAAGGATACCCGCTCTCACGGCCCGTATGTTGACCTACCTGTGGCATGCATAGCATTATTCATAGCATGACATTCATATTATTTTATTTCCAAGGAATCTGAGTATCATAAGTTGCAGGAATTCAAGAAGCATGGAATCAAGCAAGAGAAACATTTACTCTTTCAAGTTTAAATATCCCGATCTAAGAAGCCTGTGTGACTTGGTCTCCCAGATGCACCCGGTATACAGAATCAATTTTAGGAAGAATTATGTCAATCTGCTCAGCATCCTCAACCAACGAGTGGACCATACGGCTTTAGTCACTCTGGCCCAATTCTATGACCTACCTTTAAGATGTTTCACATTCCAAGATTTCCAGCTAGCACCAACGTTGGAAGAATTCGAGCGTCTTGTTAGGATTCCTATGAAGAATAAGCCACTGTTTGAGGGGATAGATGAATCTTTGCCCCTTGAGATCATTGCTAGCACGCTTCACATAGACAAAAGGGAAGTAGAGGCTAACCTAGAGACCAAAGGGAATACCAAAGGATTTTCACTAAGATTTTTCTTGGAAAGAGCTCATACCCTACTAAAAGTAGAAAGTTGGGACGCTTGTTACTCTGCTATTGCGTTGGCTATCTATGGCATCATCCTATTCCCAAATATGGATGGTTTCATAGACATGGCTGCTATTTGCGTCTTCCTCACCGGAAACCCAGTACCCACCTTGTTAGCTGATGTTTACTATTACATGAGCCATAGGTACACCAAGAAGAAAGGAATGATTGCTTGTTGTGCTCCTTTACTATATCAATCGTTTATTGAGCATCTTCCGAAGACAGGTGTTTGGGTAGAACAGACAAATGCTAGTTGGCCTCAGAGATTGGGGTCGCTCCGATCCGAAGATCTTTCTTGGTATTCCAAAGAATACATCAACATGGACATCATATTCAGCTGTGGAGATTTCCCTAATCTACCACTTATTGGAACTCAAGGATGTGTGAATTCTAACCCGGTTCTATCACTAAGACAACTTGGCTACCCAATGGAAGGTCCTCTAGAGGCAAGGTCTTTGGAAGATTTCTTGTTGCTTGGCTTCGGGGTTGAGAATCCTAACTTGCTCCAACGAATCAGAGAGGCTTGGAAGAATGTCAATCGAAAAGGGAGAGCTGATTTGGGGAGAGCTAATAGGATTACAAAAGAACCATATTTTCATTGGGTAAAGGAAAGGGTGGAGATGATCAAAATGCCATTCGTCACTCGGACACCTGTACCTCTTCCTGAACCTAAGCTCACCCATATCCCTATTGAAGAAGTGGATGAACTCAAGACCACCATGGCAAAATTAGAAAGAGAAAATGAATATTTGAAGTTAAAACTTCAACAAGTCATCAATGAGAAAAACACCATAAAGTGGGAGCTTGAGAGAAAGGATGTACAACTTCAAGCACATGTGGAAAAGTTTAACAAAGAGGAGCATAAGAGGAAAAAGATCAAAGTGGGACTAGAACAAGCTGACCTTTGTCTAGATACTCTTAAGGGTCAATTACGACAAGCCTAGAAAGAATGTCAGGACAATGAGCATTGATGACATCTAGCCACAAAGGAAAACAAGATGATAAGAGATACACTTGGGGCTTAGATAAAAGAACTCACCATTTCTGTTCGTCATGCAAAGGCTAAAGCGGATCAAGAACGCTAACTCAAGAATATAGCCACCGAAGCCTCTAGGGTTTCACCCATAATATGGGAGGAGAAGTGTCGAGAAGTGAGAGACGTAAAAGAGTCTGCCAGCTATTGGAAGAGCTAGCTAGAGTCATTACACCAAGACAACTCCATATCGTTGAAGGAACGAGAGTATGTGATTGAAGATTATGAATCCTTTAAAAAGACCATAGACCTCTTGAAAGGAGATAAGGGTAAGTTCCGTGCAAAGCTCGATGGGCTGGTGGGGTTCTGTAATTGGGTGGCTAAAGAATTACCATGGAAGTTAAGAGATGCGGTTGAAGAGTTAAAGGAAGATAGCACTCCTCCAGCCATAATTAGTTTCATTTTGCTCTGTAGAGGATTGCTGAAGAGATTCAAAGAAGAACTAGAAGAACTCCAAGCCAGAAAGCCTGCAATTTAATTTTCCTATGTCTTATATTTTGTTCCTTTGACAATGTATTTTGAACTAGGGCCTTTTGGACCCATACGTTATGTACTTGAATGAATGATGTTTAAAATTACTCCATTATTGCTATTCTAAGTATTTCTTGTTTCTCTGAATTACTAACAACTAATGAAACTCGAACGATTCCTTGAAAATAAGATATGCATAACATTTGCATTCTCATTATGCATCACGCTTCATACAAACTCAAAAAACTTACCCAACCTTTTGAACCCTTTATCCAACAACGCTGACTAATCAACACCGATACGAGACGCGAAGCAACTACAAGATGACTTTAAAGCAAGTTGAGGCTAACCAAGTTACCATGAGAACAAACATCAATGCGATCCAAGAGAGAATGGATCAACTGTTAGAAACAATGCTCGTAATCACCCAGAGAGAGGGTTGTGAATGCAGAAGCTGGGGCAAGGAGGAATGATAGCACATCGGGATTGGTCCAACAAGACGAGAGCTTCATCCACGCCAAGAAGAGTCTGGTTCATATACCGGTAGGAAGCAAAGGGGATGGGGATCGTGCAGAGCCTTCTGATGCATCTGCTCATCATGGATCCGAAATATGAGATGACCCATACGACACTTTCTATGTGCCTGATCAACCGAAGCCTAAGATACTTCCAGATCCTACTGCAGATAGGCTTCGTGCCTTGGAAAAGAAGATCAAAGCTATAGAGGGGAATAATATCTTCGGCACCGCTGCCATGAATATGCGTTTGGTATCGAATTTGTTCATCCCGGCTAAATTTAAGACTCCTGATTTTGAGAAATACAAAGGCCAGACTTGCCAAGAAGTCACCTGGTAATGTACTTCAGGAAAATGGTTGCCCATACTGAAAACGACAAACTGCTTATACACTGTTTCCAAGACAGTTTAAGTGGAGCGTCTCTAAGATGGTACATGAGCTTAGAGCAAGGGCGGATTCAAAACTAGGAGGATTTGGTTGACGCATTTCTCTGTCAATACAAATATAACTTAGATATGGCGCCCGACCGAATGCAGTTACAAGGGATGACCATGAAAGAAAAGGAGTCATTCAAAGAATACGCCCAGCGATGGAGAGAGTTGGCTGCTCAGGTAGAGCCACCATTGTCTGAAAAAGAAATGACTGGAATATTTGTGGACACATTGAAAGATCCATTCTTTGATAGATTGGTAAGTAGTGCGACATCTGACTTTGTGTATCTAGTCACAATCGGAGATCGCATAGAAAAAGGGTTAAGGGATGGAAAGATTCCAGGAGCTATGGCATCCCCTAGCGCACCGAAAAAGTATTCTGGAGGCTTCCAGAAGAAAAGAGAAGGTGATATGAATGTTATATTCATAGGCTATAAGGGGAAGCAACATACTTCATATGGCCAAGTTGCCATCGTGGTACCCATACCTTATCAACAACCCATACAGCAACAACAAATGTATCAACCACATCATCAACAACATCGTTAACAGTAGAACACCGCGCCACCAAAGCAATTCAAGCCAAGGCCTCAAAGAAGGCAACTTGATCCTCTACCAGTACCTTATAGCCAAATATTTCCATATCTGTGAAAGGAGGGTCTTTTGACATTGAGGGAGCTAAAACCGGCTGTTTTTCCATATCCACCAGGATATGATGCTAACCCCCATTGTGAATTTCACACGGGAGTGCCCGACCATACCCTGGAGAATTGCTTTGTATTTCAAAATCGGGTACAAGACTTCATTGAATCAAAGGTTGTCACCTTCACTCTGAGACGCCCGAACGTGAACACCAATCCCATGCCAACACATGGGGATGCTTCCGTCAGTGCCATTGAGGAGAGTGATCAGGGTGAATTGATTCTTAAAGTTAAAGAAATTCAAACCCCTATTGTCAGGATAGGAACACAACGGCTAAAGAGTGGTCTAATCCCAGAGGAGCTAGCTGATGAAGAAAACGATAAAAAAATGAGGAATTTTATACAACGAATGTTGGATCAAGGCGAGTTACAGATCAATCGCCGTGCCAAAAGCAAGGGCGAGGAAGAGATAGCTGTGGTGGACATCCCTTATGACGAGGTTAATGTAGAAATCCCTATAAGCCTATTGGTGTTAGAATTTCCAGTACCGTTCGCGTATAAAGATGAGAAGGTGGTCCCGTGGATATATCAGCCCAGAGCTTTTAAGCAAGGGCAGGAAGACCAACCCTTGGTGATCAATGAACCAAACATCACCTCGATTGTGGGGCCAGCTGGAATGACACGTAGTAGCTGAGTGTTCACGCCAAGGACTGTTGATGCTTCTACAAAAGCTAAAGGGAAGGAAGTTGCTGTTCCTGTCCAAATCCCCGTCCTTAATCAAGAAATGAAAGAAATGCATCTATCTCCTAAAGCTGCAGTCACTCGTGAAGAGGCCGAGGAATTTCTGAGGATAATCAAGAAGAGTGATTATAAAGTGGTGGACCAATTGAATCAAACACCTTCAAAAATCTCCATGTTATCTTTGTTGCTCAACTCAGAAGCACACAGGAACTCATTGTTGAAAGTGTTAAGCGCAACACATATCACGAAAGACATAACGATAGAACAGTTTGACGATGTGATAGCTTGTGTGACCACCAGAATTTTTTTGGGGTTTAACGATGATGAATTGCCGGTCGAAGGAAAGAACCATAACAAAGCCCTACATATCTCATTGAAATGCATAGACACTATACTATCAAGGGTATTAATAGACACAGGTTCCTCATTGAATGTCATGCCAAAGACCACTTTAATAAAGCTACCAATGGAAGGGATGAATATGAAGCCCATCACTCTAATTGTAAAGGCATTTGATGGCTCAAGCCGAGCAGTGATAAGGGAGGTTGACTTACCAATCAAAATAAGCCCAACTTTTTTCAATATCACATTCCAGGTTATGGACATACATCTCGGTTATAGTTTCCTACTTGGGAGACCATGGATTCACTCTGCAGACACCGTCACTTCCACTCTACATCAAAAGCTAAAATTCATTACAAATGACAAGATGATTGTGATTGGAGGAGAGGAGGATATCTTGGTTAGCCACTTAACGTCTTTCCGGTATATCGAGGTGGATGGCGAGATAACCGAGACACCATTCCAATCCTTGGAAGTGGTAAATATGATGGCCGTCCAGCAGACATTGGAGACCCCAAAATCAGGACCGTCCATGGCCTCGTGGCAAGGAGCTAAGGCTGTTATGGAGAGTGAAAATGCTCAGGACTGGGGCAAAGTGGTGGAAGTGCGAGAGAAGCGGGACAAGTTTGGGTTGGGGTATGACCCGTCGTCAAATGAAACCGGTAACCAACACGACAAAGAGCAGATTCCTTCTGTAGAAGAAAAGTTCACCAGCGCTGGCCACATTTTTGGCAACCAGGTGGCAATGATCAATAATGAAGTCGTGAAGAGGGGGTGTCTAGCTGGATACGACAAGCCGCACCTAATGAAGAACTGACAAACTGGAAGGTTGTGGAAGTCCCCCAATTTTTTTAAAAGTAATTTTATTATTTTAGACAAAACCCTGTGCTCTGCCCAAGGCACAATGGCATGTTGTAGGGCCTCCTTTATCTTTCAAGAAGTTTTTATATCATTAATAAAATGGCGATTTGCATTCAAATTTTTGTTCTCTTCCTTTCGTTTTTTCTATTATAATAAAATGGCATCAATTTTTATGCACGCACTTTCTAAATAAACTGCATAAATCATAACATGCAAAGACACCACCGAGGCCATTAATAACGACACTGCTAGGGTCTGGCATGATTTTGACTGTCCAATCTACCAAGCTGAAGACGAAGTGGGGGAAGATTGTGAACTCCCTGAAGAGTTATCCAGATTACTCAGACAAGAAGAGAAGGTCATTCAACCACACCAGGAGGACGTCGAAGTTATCAATCTAGGAACAGAAGAAGACAAGAGAGAAGTAAGGGTAGGCGCCACACTTCAAGATGCCGTGAAGACAAGATTGATAGAGCTCCTCCACGAATATGATGATGTGTTTGCATGGTCATACCAAGATATGCCCGAATTAGACACTGACATCGTGACCCACAAGCTTCCCCTTAAAGAAGAATGCTCTGTCGTCAAACAAAATCTAAGAAGAACTCGACCGGATATGGCTCTCAAGATCAGAGAAGAGGTGAGAAAGAAGTTTGACGCCAGTTTCCTGGAAGTCGCTAAGTACCCACAATGGGTTGCCAACATTGTACCGGTACCGAAGAAAGATGGGAAAGTCCGCATGTGCGTAGACTACCGAGACTTAAACAAAGCTAGTCCCAAAGACGATTTCCCATTACCTCACATTGATGTATTGGTGGATAACACAACTCAGTTCTCCGTATTTTCCTTTATGGATGGCTTCTCTGGATACAACCAAATTAAAATGGATCCCGAGGACATGGAGAAGACTTCGTTCATTACCCCTTGGGGCACCTTTTGTTACAAAGTGATTCTGTTTGGATCAAAGAACGTTGGGGCAACATATCAACGTGTTATGGTGACTCTCTTTCATGACATGATTCATAAAGAGATTGAGGTGTATGTTGACGACATGATTTCCAAATCCAAGACAGAAGAAGAGCACATCACTAACCTGGAGAAACTGTTTCCTCGTTTAAGGAAGTTTAGGTTGAGACTTAATCCTAACAAATGCACATTTGGGGTTCGATCTGGGAAGCTTTGAGGCTTTATTGTAAGCCAAAAGGGAATTGAAGTAGATCCCGACAAGGTTCGAGCCATTCAGGACATGCCTGCACCGAGGACTGGGAAGGAAGTTCATGGTTTCTTGGGAAGACTGAATTACATAGCCAGGTTTATCTCTCACCTTACTACCATATGTAAACCAATATTCAAGCTTCTAAGGAAGAATCAAGGTGTGGAGTGGAATGATGACTGCCAAACAGCCTTCAATAAAATCAAAGAATACTTACAAGAGCCGCCGATTCTGATGCCCCCTGTAGAAGGGAGACCTCCAATTATGTATTTAACAATGCTCGACGAGTCCATAGGTTGTGTATTGGGACAACAAGATGAGACTGGTAGAAAAGAGCATGCCATATATTATATGAGCAAGAAGTTTAATGATTGTGAGACCAGATATTCATTACTTGAGAAGACTTGTTGTGCACTCGCATGGGCCGCTAAGCGTCTCAGGAAGTACATGCTAACTCACACGACTTGGTTGGTATCTAAAATGGATCCCATCAAACACATATTCAAGAAACCAACTCTCACCGGTAGGATTGCCCGATGGCAGATGTTGCTATCAGAATACGATATTCAATATGTTGCACAAAAGGCAATCAAAGGAAGCGTAATAGCAGACCATCTTGCTCACCAACCGTTAGAGGATTACCAACCTTTGAAATTTGACTTCCCAGATGAGGACATCATGGTTGTTAAGGATGCTGAAGCCTCTGAACTAGAGGAGAGTCTTGAGCCAAAAGCATGCTGGACTCTCATGTTCGACGGTGCTTCAAATGCAATAGGTCATGGAATTGGGGTAGTGCTGATGTCTCCCAAGAATTTCCACTTGCCGTTCACCGCAAAGCTTTGTTTGACCTGCACAAATAACATGGATGAGATGAAGCTTGCATACTAGGGTTGGAAGAAGCTATTGAGTTGAAGATCAAGGTACTAGAAGTATTCGGGGATTCCTCTTTAGTGATACATCAGATCAGAGGTGATTGGGAAACAAGACATGCTAACCTAATTCCATACTGGGATTACGTGCTGAAGTTACTCCCAAAATTCGACAAAATCACTTTCTCTCATATTCCTCGAGAAGAGAATCAGATGACAGATGCCTTAGCAACCTTGGCTTCCATGTACAAGTTAATATGGCCCAACCATCAGCCTTACATTAAAATTAGGCGCTTTGATAAACCCGCACATTGCTTGACGACAGCAGAAGAGCCAAATGGTAAACCCTGATTCTTTGACATGAAACAATATCTAGAGAAGCAAGAATACCCGACAGAGGCCTCTAGTCTGGATAAAAGGACCCTCCGGAGGTTGGAATCTAAGTTCCTCTTGAATGGGGAGGTATTGTACAAGCAGAATTATGACATGGTTTTGTTGAGGTGTGTGGACAAACATGAAGCTAATCAGCTTATGAAGGACATGCATGAAGGGTCTTTCGACACACACGCAAATGGGCACGCCATGGAGAAGAAAATCCTAAGGGCAGGTTACTACTGGTTAACGATGGAAGCCGACTGTTATCATTACACCAGAACATGCTACAAATGCCAAATATATGCTGACAAAGTACATGTACCGCCTACCCCGCTAAATGTTATAGCATCACCTTGGCCTTTCTCTATGTGGGGCATCGACATGATCGGAAAGATAGAACCCAAAGCATCTAATGGGAATAGATTTATCTTGGTGGCCATAGACTATATTACCAAATGGGTTGAACCCGCATCTTATGCAAATGTCACGAAGCACGTAGTCACCCGTTTCTTAAAAAACAACATCATATGTCGATACGGGATTCCCAACAAAATCATCATTGATAACGGGTCCAATCTCAACAACAAGACCATGGAGGAGTTATGCACAACGTTCAAGATCGAGCATCACAACTCATCACCATATCGGCCTAAGATGAATGGGGCTGTTGAAGCTGCGAACAAAAATATCAAGAAAATCATCCTGAAGATGGTAGTCACGTACAAGGATTGGCATGAGATGCTACCTTTTGCGTTACATGGTTATCGTACATCGGTATGAACCTCAACAGGGGCAACCCCTTATTCCTTGGTATATGGCATGGAAGCAACCCTCCCTATAGAAGTGGAGATTCCCTCGATGAGAGTCTTGATGGAGCCTAAGTTAGACGAGGCAGAATGGGTTCAATCAAGGTTTGACGAGCTTAACCTTATTGAGGAGAAACGCTTGAAAGCGTTAGGTCACATTCAACTCTATCAAAGGCGTCTTAAGAAGGCATTCGACAAGAAAGTCCATCCTAGGGTGTTTCAAGAGGGAGATTTGGTGTTGAAGAAAGTCTTGCCCATTCACAAGGACTCCAAGGGGAAACGGACACCAAATTATGAAGGTCCATTTGTGGTGGTCAGAGCCTTTTTCGGAGGAGCTTTAATCCTAGCAACTATGGACGGTGATGAATTGCCACTTCCCACCAATGCTGATTTTGTTAAAAAGTACTTTGCCTAAAAAAAGTGGAATAATAAAAGCCTCTAAATCGAAAACCTGAAAGGGCGATGTAGGCAAAAAAGGCTATCCCGGTGGATCGAAAACCCGAAAGGGCGATCCAGGCAAAAATTAGGGATACAAATAAAAAAAATCGAAATTGACCCGCTGAGTTGAAAACCCGAAAGGAAGGCTCAGGCAAAAATGGGTATCTTGGTGGATCGAAAACCCGAAAGGGCGATCCAGGCAAAAGTTAGGGATAAATTCCAAGGCAAAGAACTGTACTTTCAGGCATCTAGCATATCCCTCGAAGACAAAAAATCAATCTACCCAACTTTTCCAAAAGCGAGATGCTCAAACTATCAAAGACATAAGGATCATAGCAGTGTGGAGACTCAATAGGAACTCAATTTTATTGCCGTCTTACTTCTATGCACAACAATTACCTCATTAAGGAATTGCATCTTTATGTACAATCACCCATTCAAGGGTCAGATCAATAAAAGAGAATTTTTCTCGACAAAAGTTATGCCCAAATTATTTTGTATTTTATCTGTTTGTTTGCAAAACACCTTTATTTTTGATAAACATCACTCTTAAAGATTTTGGAGAAAATAAAGACACATAATTGAATGAAGTGATAAAATTGCTTTTAAAATAGTAAAAGGGTAAATCTCACAGCCTCCAAGTTTGTTTTTTTTATGGAATTGTAAAATCTTTGCAGACACCTGTGTCCATTCCAGTTGCTAATCAGCGCCTCTCATATATGTATTCATGGTGTGGCCAAACCTCGGCAAGTCTCTAATGCATTTCCAGCCGGAACATTAATAAATCATGGTTGGAGTATCGCGTGTTGGAAAAGTCTGAACCCTTCAGTAGCTTGGGGCAACACAAATATATTCCCAGAATAACCCAGTGGGGCATCAAATCTTGATTATAACAAAAGTCCACACTGTTGTTATCATCACCAAAGCAAAAACGCCTTAATCGCGGCACATCCCAACTCTCATTTGCATGCCCACATACATCAAATACACCATGTGCATCAATTACGTACATCATATTCCTACCTAAATAGGAAAATTCACCGAGAAATAATCATACCAATCATCGGCATACATATGCATAGCCTTATACGTTTCGCATTCCTACATGCACGGCTAAATATCCCCAGCGTTTGCATGTTCGCAAATGTCGCATGTATAATTTCATTCATGGTGTTTCCATGCAAGAATGGAACATCATACAAAAAGCATAACATAATTCAAGATCCAGGATCAATCATATATATCCCAGATTTTCCTCATTTAATTCAACAAGATGACTATCCTGCGTGCGCTCATGGAATTATTTCTTGGTCAGTCAGTTTTCTCAACTTCATGATCATTGCTCCCCAAGCAGAGGTTACCATAAAAAGTATCTTATGAGCTTTCTCCCCTGCAGAGCCTTTCTAGTAAATTTCCTCCAAAATAAGTCCTTTCTAAAAAAAAATTCCCCCAACAGACGAACATTTGAGATACTGCTTTATTTATCTGAAGAATCTCATTTCTCTGTTTGAGATGCTGCTTCATCAATATGAAGAGTCTCATTCATTTTTAGAGATACTGCTCTAGTATCCTTGAAGAGTCTTAGATTCGATTAATATATTATTCCCTTTACGGAATATCTTAATTCTATCGTATAAGATGCTGCTTCGATTCGATACAGAGAATCTCCTTTTTGCTATTTGAGATGCTGCTTCATCAATATGAAGAGTCTCATTCCAGTCTTTTTAGAGATACTGCTTTAGTATCCTCGAAGAGTCTTAGATTCAATTAAGGTATTATTCCCTTTCTGGGATATCTTAATTCTATCGTATAAGACACTACTTCGATTCGATACAGAGAATCTCATTTTTGCTGTTTGAGATGCTGCTTCATCAATATGAAGAGTCTCATTCCATTTTTTTGAGATACTGCTCTAATATCATCAGAGATTCTTAGATTCTATTAAGGTATCATTCCCTCGTTCGGAATATCTTAAATTATATCGTATAAGATGTTGCTTCGGTGGATACAGAGAATCTCATTTTGCTGTTTGAGATGCTGCTTCATCGATATGAAGAATCTCATTTGTTCTTAGAGACACTGATCTAAGTATCCTAGGAGAATCTTAGATACGACTGAGGTATCATTCCCTTGTTGGAATATCTCAATTAGATCATGTAAGAAACTGCTCCGTTGATCCCCATAGAAAATCGTGTTTTTAGTTCAAGACAATGTTCTGCTAATTTTCAGAAAGTCTTAGATACAGTTGAGGTACCATTCTATTGTTGGAATATCTCGATCATGGCATCCAAGATATTGTTCTGATAATTCCCAGAGAGTCTTGATTGTTTCATTTTACCTTCCGATAACCTTTTCTTACTGTATTTCTCACTGCATTTTGTTTATGCATTTCTTCCTTTCATTTCAAAGGACAAAATTAGGGGCTTTTCGTATTTAATTATCTTCCACCACGAATGTATGAAGACTGTTGTCATTCTTACTTTCTAGTTCAAGATAATTAAATAGGGGCAACTGTCACACCCCGATTTTGTCCGGTTAGCTTAAATTTTCTTAGCATTCATAATGAGAAGGCATGATGCATAGACTCAAATTGAGGGACTTTTACATGATCAAAACTTCATCAACCCTAATCATGTTCAAACCTTCTTTGAGTGGTCTCTCAAGCCTTAAATTCGTCATCTTTCCTAATTTGTTTTCAGTTACACAGGGTGATTGAACCTGCATTTATTCATGACCATTGATTCCAGTCTAAGCCCTTGGTCCCACAAGAATTCCACCTATTTTCCCCACCTATGAATATTTCATCCAACTACTTCAAGTACGCGATTTGTGCTTAGTTTGGTGATTTATGCCGGATTTTTTTTGTATGGCTTATGCTAAAAAAGCATAAGGTTTAATTTGGTCACGCCTCTTTCATTTCATGGGCCTTTGGGTCCAGGTTGTGACCATGGAAAAAATAAGGATGTTTGTTGTTGTTTTTGAATAAGCCCATATTTAATCTAGACCACACATCCTATTTTTTCCTTTCATCATGCGCTATCATGTGGCACTGACAAAGTGGAATCCCACCCATTTTTTATTTTATTTTATTTCTTTTGTGCAGTTAAATTGAGTTGGGCCTTAAACCACTTTCTTTTATCCTCTTTTATTCATTAAACTCATATCTCCCATCAACTTCATCATACCTCCCACTTTATTATTTCATTTTTATTTTTATTTATTCATTTATTTTAATTCCTTTTTTATTAAATAATAAATAATCAATTTAATTGAATGTTAGTTAATTACTTCCTTATTTAAATACCATTTGTTTCATCATATCTCTCATACCTCATGAACTTCTACATATCATTTTTGCCTAACTTAGAATTATATTTTTATTATTATTATTTTTTAATTTATTTAATTAAATGATTAAATTGAATGAATTTTTATAATGATGATAAATATATTTACTAATTTAAAAACCCCGGTCCATAACCCTTTGATTTTATTTATTTTATTAGTATTATTGGTTTTTATTTGTTTATTTCAATAATTGTTGCAATTAGTTAAATAAATAGATAATAATAATAATAATAATAATAATAATAATAATAATAATAATAATAATAATATTAATAATGATAATAATAATAATAAATATAGATAAATAGTTAAGGGAGTATTTTCAAGCATATCAAAACCCTTTGGTCCAACCCCAAGTAAAATTTCCAAACTCTTTTCACTCGATTAAATTGATTCGACACAATTCAAATTTCTTCCCAACGAAGTGTAATGTTAAAATATTTTTATTAACAAACATGAAAGAAGAGGATCCTTGGAGTCTCGCATACCATGAATCCTCAAATGATTGGTCCCGAGGCCCACGTTTTGGGAGAGTCGTTCGTTCATTCTTTCGCTCCTAAAATACATAATCTAAACTTGGACAAAAAAGGGATTGTTGGAGTCTAGCACTTCGGTAGAACCATTTGTCACACCCCGATTTTTTCTGGTTAGCTTAAATTTTCTTAGCATTCATAATGAGAAGGCATGATGCATAGACTCAAATTGAGGGACTTTTACTTGATCAAAACTTCATCAACCCTAATCATGTTCAAACCTTCTTTGAGTGGTCTCTCAAGCCTTAAATTCTTCATCTTTCCTAATTTGTTTTCAGTTACACAGGGTGATTGAACCTTCATTTATTCATGACCATTGATTCTAGTCTAAACCCTTGGTCCCACAAGAATTCCACCTGTTTTCCCCACCTATGAATATTTCATCCAACTACTTCAAGTACGCGGTTTGTGCTTAGTTTGGTGATTTATGTCGATTTTTTTTTGTATGGCTTTTGCTAAAAGAACATAAGGTTTAATTTGGTCACGCCTCTTTCATTTCATGGGCCTTTGGGTCCAGGTTGTGACCATTGTCACACATTCAGTCATAATGTTGATACAAACCAAGGACATTTTTCTTCTTGATCCATTTTTCCTATTGGCAGAAAATGAATGACGTAAGTTCATTTCGTTGTTTTGTTGATCAATGTTAAGTGATATTTTGCATTATGATAATTGTCTATTAAGCCAAGTTTGCAAGCTCATTTTTTATCTCCCAAATAATTATGCCAAGTTCTAATCCATCATGAGATTCTAAATTAAAGGTGCATTTTTCGAAACATGCATGTGAATAAGTTGCATTTTGAAGCATGTATGTGATTGGTTTAATCCAAGGTTAATTATAGGAGGGAACCATTATGATGGATAACATTTTGAAGCTCTCGTATGTTACATTACTCAGACTTATGTGCCACGATCCTTTGTTAGCTTCATGTTGGAGATAAAGTCTCAACGCTATGATGTGTGGTTCATTTTATTCCTTTGGTTATACTTTTTATTTGACCGATAATGGTATACTGAGGTCAACCAAATTTGGAATGTTCATTATTTTATTTATTGTGGTCCAAACATTTTTCAATAAGATATTACTCTAGACTTGAGCGTTTTAAAAAAAATTGTTACACAAACAAGTTTGAATCTAGGATCTTACAGATGTTGTAGGTTAGTCCAAAATTCTTACACATATTGTTCGAAAATACAAGTATTACATCCTAATGTATGAATATCCTGAGTTGAGATCAAGGTGTTATGCTGCAAATCCAGCCGTTGAAGACGAAGCTTTTGAAGAACCATTGCCAAATCATCTCTTAGATCAAAACAACCTGTAGGAAAACAAGGCATTAACATCAAAACCTAAAAAAATTTAATTAAGGTTTTAAGAAGATTAACAGATAGATTAAGATCAAGGACAAGGGGACCACCTAAATCTAAAACAAATCCACCAAAAGGAAATCACCCAACAAAAAGATATGAAAGAATTTGTCGTGAGAGGTTGTGACGATGGTCCCCACAAAATCAGGGATGCACAAAGGATTTCCTAACGGATTTATCCTAAGATTTACCAACTCATCATTTAAGGAATATCCTTCACGATCTCCCTATAAATACCAAGCCATTACACCGGAGGAAGGACACAGTTATTCTGCCAAAAATCTCAAGAACCTTTTCATTAAAGCTCACAAGTTTTCAGGTCAAAATTAGAGTTTCACACTGAATCTCTAAGATAGACGAGCTCAGAACTAGCACAGCCATTAATAGCATTCAAAAAATAGAAAAGAACAGAGAAGAGGAAGACGAAGAGAGATCAAGATTAGAAAGAGGCTTATCTCAGAGATAGTGGAGAAGGCGTCACCGGCGGTTGGACTCCGACCAAGTATAACTTTTTTCCTTTCCTGTTTAAACTCTTTGCATCTTCTTGTTCGCCTAGACGAGTTGACTAAAACCCCTTTGATAATTGTTTGAAATCTCCGCTGTTGTGGCTTCATTTGCAAATTTAGGGTTTTGCCTTTGAATGTTCGTTTTTAACTTTTTTTTTTGTTCATTTGGCTTGAGGAGAAGTTCTATGTAGTTTTGTTTGAGAAAAGTTCTATTTAGGTTTTTCTATGATTAGGGTTTCCGATCTAGGATCTTTGTTGTTTTTTTTGTTGTTTTTATGGTCGGATCCGTAATCGCGAGCTTGAAATAGGAAGGATAGTGTTTAGTTTTGCTTGGTTTGGGTAAGGTTCGCCGGAGAAGAAGGTGGCGCCGCCACCGTTGGCCGGCAACCACCGTCTTCTCCAGTGGGGAGCGGACGGAGAATAAGTTGAGAGTTGTAGAGCAACTCTGTGTTGATATAGAGAGGAGAGAGAAACGAACGAAGAAGTGAAGGCTTCGGTCTTGCATGCTGCTTTTCTAGGTTTAAAACTTCCACCATTGGGACACTTGTCACCAGTAAGATGGAACACCCCATTGGATCTGGGGCGACGTACCATACCCTTACCGTTTCCACGCACCCTTGGCACTCATCCATTTGTGTTGACTAGTTTAGGTAAGCAGATCTAACGGTGGATGGGTCTTTGTAGTCAACCTGTTGACTATGAGTTTTTGGCTTTATGCGAGACCCCATTGGATCTGGTGCCGATCTAACGGTGGATGGGTCTTTGTAGTCAACCTGTTGACTATGAGTTTTTGGCTTCATGGGCCTGCGTTTAGGGCCTCCGTCTTGGGCCTAAACTCCTTTGGTTTTTTCGCACCCTCCCCTCTACTGCTACAGTGCGCCCAGTTTTGGACTTACCTCACACTAAGCCCATTTCTTTAATTTTGATACCATGTAAGACAATTGATTTTCTATGTATTTTTTCTACTGATAAATTAAATATAATTACAAGAAAATCAAAATTATAAATAAATACAAATATATAATATATATATATATATATATATATATATATATATATAATATATATATATATATATATATATATTATATATATATATATATATATATATATATATATATAATATATATATATATATATATATATATATATATATATATAGATATATATATATATATATATATATATATATATATATATATATATATATATATATATATATATATATATATATATATATATATATATATATATATATATATATATATATATATATATATATATATATATATATATATATATATATATATATATATATATATATATATGTGTGTGTGTGGTGTGCGCATAGATATTAATATTATGAAAATAATAATATTTTTTTATTAAGAAAAACTCTATTTATAAAATTAAGATTTTATGTAATTTATTTAAATTATCATTTCATATGCTCCTGATTAAATTAATGTGTGCAATTTATAGTGTTGAATAGAGTTTTGTTTCAAGATATATGTTCATAATAACCTCCACTCCTCGATTACCTTGAGTCTTACACTTCTATTAAAATCATTTAAAAATCAATTAATTTTCGATTCAAAGTCGAGCCCATTTTCAAACACCTAGGTAAGTCGATCGCTTTTTAAGCATCACCATCAACCTCACATAGCTTACTCTTCGGCTTTCTTACAATGAGACCTATTCGGTTATTAATTAATCTGGTAGATGATTGATTCACTAAATAAAATCCGATTCATTCGCAAACGCAAATTTTAAAACCTCAATCCAATGTCGAGTATTTTTATTCAAATTAAATTAAAATACCTAATCACAATTAAATTCCATTTCATTTGGAAATGAAAAGGGGGATGGTTTTGAGTTTTTAACTCCTCCTCCCGATTATTCGAATACGAGTTCTCTTACTCGGTTAGTCAAATAATTGTCATTTCTAAATCACCTAAACACAATTAAATCAATTTATTCTCATAATAAAGAAATGAAAAAAGGAGATGATTTTTAGTTTTCAACTTCTCTCCTCGACTGTTTGAATACGAGTTCTCTTACTCGGTTAGTCAAATAATTGTCATGTCTCTTAACAAACTTCTAAACCCTGATTAAATCAAATTATTTTCATAATAAGAAATGAAAAGGGAGATGATTTTGAGTTTTCAACTTTTCTCCTCAATTGTTTGAATACGAGTTCTCTTACTCGGTCAATCGAACAATTGTCATTTTCCCACAAATTAATAAATCAATCAAAACTATACAAAAAAGGAGATGGTCTTGAGTCTTCAATTCCTCTCCTCAAATGCTTGGATATGAGTTTTCTTACTCAGCCATTCGAGCACTTGTCGTTTATTCTAAAATACATCAACCATACTTAAATCTATTTTCATAATTACTCAGATGAAAAAGAAAGTGGTCTAGAGTCTTCTATTCCCTTTTCCGATTATTAGGATACGAGTTGTCTTACTCGACCGTCCGAGTAATCGTCATCCATTCAAAATACCTTAACTATTATCAACTCCTTTCATAATAAAGGATGCAAATGGAGAGGGTCTAGAGCCTTCGATTCCTCTCCTTGACTATTAGGATACGAGTTGTCTTACTCGACTATCCGAGTAATCGTCATCCAACAAAATATCTCAACACATCAAATCTATCTTTTGCTCGCCCACGCGCGATCGTAACCAATCAAAACATCTAACAAATTAATTCAACATGTCACCCCCCCGCGTGATCAAAACTCTATTAAAAAAGAACACTGTCAATCCTTTCTAATGCGCACAACAAACCAATGCTTAAACCTCCACCGAGAGTAGACAAGCCAACGTTTAGCCGTTAGAACGCCGACCTACACAGTCGTTCATAAAACAAAACACACCAATTAATCGTAGTTCCCGAATTACGAATGCTCTGATTTCCTTATTACACCATAAGGATACGTAGGCAGGAGATTGTTGTATCTTTGTCGAGCACACTAATAAAAAACCTCCCTTTTCCCCTTTCTGAGGTTTCCATTCATCCCCATTCAATATGTTTATAACCCGAAGATAACAAACAACATTCGTTAACATTCAAATCGCAAATTAAACTAAAAGGTTCACGTTGAGTACAACGGACGTGAGGGTGCTAATACCTTCCCCTTGCGTAATCGACTCCCGAACCCGAATATGGTTGTGAAGACCATTATTCTATTTCTTAAAGGTTTTATCGATATTTTCCTATTCCTTCATTGGGATAAATAAAGTTCAGTGGCGACTTTGTTCGAACATAATTTTTCCACGACCATCGCGAGGAATCGTATTTTTCGAGATGCGACAACATTGAACAATTTTTTTGAATGTTTGTTGTCCATCAAACAAATTTTATAAATAGTTTGAATGAAAAAGGATCATTGGAGTCTAGCATTTCATTAATACCCCAAATAAATGGTCCCGAGGCCCGCGTCTCGTTCTCACCGAGCATTTGTCATTTGTATAAAAAAATACTTAACACATTAAATTTATTTTCGCACCCCGGTGCGACCAAAAACTATTTTTTCAATAGAGCATTTGATTAATCCTTTCAAATGAGTAGACAAACTATGGCTTAAGTCTCCATTGTGAGCATGCAAGTCAGGGTCTAATCGTTAGAATGCGATCAAAACACTTGTTCATTAAAAAATACCAACCAACAAACCGTAGCCTTTCCCCGAACTATGAAGCTTTGAGTTCCTCATTATACTCGATGATACGTAGGAAAGAGACCCGTAATCTCATCAAGAACCTTAATAAAAACATATTTGCGACCCTTTTTTTTATTTCACATCTTTTATTATTCGGAGAAAGAAAATAACATAAGCTAACATTTCGATCGCAAATTTAACTAAAAGCTTCCCATTGAGTATAATGGACGTGATGGATGCTAATATATTTCCCTTGCGTAATCGACTCCCGAACCCAAATATGGTTACAATGACCATTTTCTTTTTCTCTTGAGAGTTTTATCGATATTTCCCCTTTCCTTCATTGGAATAAATAAATGTTGGTGGCAACTTTGTTCAAACTATTTTTTCTGCAACTTCACAAAGGATTGTATTTTTCGAGATGTGATATAATGGTGCAAAGTTCAACAACTGATTCCTTGAAGCAAGTGGAATTTATAGTGTGATCCAGCATGACAAGCGTCATGTGGTGATAGGTTGTCTATCAGGAAGTTGGGGTCCATGACGTGTATCAAGAGGCTGGCGACCTGCCCGTCATCCCGTTGAGCCTAGTTGATGATCGTCATGACCCTGATGACCTACCTGTCATCCACCTCTAGTGAATTTTCTTCATTTTTGTTAAATTTTCCATGAAAGGTAGATAACCTGGGGGTGATGACTGTCATGGCTATGCAGAGGTTGTCATGATAGCAAGATTCATCTAATTTTCTCCCGCTTTTGTTGTTTTTATTGTTTCTTTGCATGAAAGCTTCTAACCACTTAATACCTGAAACATGACCATAATTCTATAAAAAATATGTAAAATCGAGACCAAAACCCATGCGAGTCAAGTAAAAAACACGGTACATTTCTGAGTTATCACAAGCATATAAGCAACAAGTAGATCATGTATGAACATGAATTTCTATGATCATAACTAAATGTGTAAAACCTTAATTTTCACATCTCATGCAATTTCTCCCCCCAAAGAATAAACTACCTAGAACCCACCTTAAGGAAGATGATTGATGATGAAATTTAATGGATTGGCTTCTTGATCAACCTTTTCCTCTTCTCCAAGATTTCATCTTTCTGCTCAAAGCTTTCTCTCTTTCTCATATTTCTTCTCTTTTCCTCTCTTTTTTATCTTCTTCCCTTTTCTATTTCATTACTAATAAAATGGAAAATGAATGGTAGATAGTGATCAATCACCCTTTGTGTTAGTTTTGATGTCATTTGAATGCCAAAAGCAGGTGAGTTGATGTGAATTTGGGCAGTAGTTTGAGTTTATTTTGGTAGGTTTTCATAGAAACTTGATATGCTAAGGTTTTAGTAATTCTGAGCTATTTTACGCGCTTGAGGTAGTGTTTCATGTGTTTACAGGGCTTACGAGTAAATAGGAGCTGGATCAGAGAAGAAACTAGACGACAACGTATGAGCAGGAGAAAAAAAAAGAGAAAATCGACATTTCCTACCCATACGCGTATGAGGCGTCTCATATGCGTATGGCCACTCAACATTACCTCCCATCATACATGTAACAGCAGCAGGGAAGTGAAATTCAAGTTTCTTATTTTAAGCATATGGGAAGGCCCATATGCGTATGAGGCCAGCCAGCCAGGCCCCCTCTACGTAGTCAAAAGCCTTACGCTTATGGCTCCAGCTGAGCCATACGTCCTACCTTGGGCCATACACATATGAGTTAGTGTAAAAAGTTCCCATACGCGTATAGGTGGAGGCCATACACGCATGGCACGACCTAGATCTAAAAAAGCCCATAATTTGTCTATTTAGCCTAAAAACGTGAATTTCCAAGGGTTGGACAAGTTTTGAGTACAAAGAACGCGTTTTGAAGGCTAGAGACTGAAGATTTCGTTGTGGATCAAGATTTTCATGAACTTTTGTGTTTGAATACCTCTTTTCTTCCATTAATTTGTAATGTCTACACTTTCTGTCATGTTTTTCGTTATTGTTATGAGTAGTTAAACTCCCCAATGCTATGGGGTATCACTGATTCATATATATGATACAATTCTATATTTCTACCTTGTAATGACTTTTATTTTGTGATATTTGATTTATTTACCATTTATGCTTAATGTTTTCTCTTTCAGAAAAATTGAGTTTGATTTGTGGTTAATATTTAGGCTGGACCGCCATTGTTAATGCTTAATTATGAATAATTCATAGTAGATATCACCCAGGCCTAGGGATACCATGTGGAAACCAAAATATTCTTTATTAAAATAATGCTTAATTTCATATGTAATTCACTATGGAAATAGGGATTGATTTGAATGATTAAAGGTTTTCTCACTAAGAACTTAGGAGTAAACACCCTTAAGAACTGATAGTCAATGTTATCGAATAAAGTTATTGCAAGGTTAATTTACACCTTTCCTAGCACATTCACTCATAATAGGTTTAAATTGTTCAACTACTTTGTTTTGCATTCTATGTTCTACTTTTCAAACCAACAATTCAAAACCCTAAGGCTTTTGTTTAACTAAGATAGAACCAAAACTTTGTATCGTTAAGCATTCCTTGAGATAGATACTTGGAAAAAATTCCCTTATTACTACATTAGAAGATTAGTACACTTGCTAATTTACCGATCTGTTTTTTGGCACCGCTGTCGGGGTCTGCCAAATATTATAGAGTTCATAGTTTTATTTTTAGTTAAAATTTTGTTCCTCTGTAACTAAAATTTTATTTTTATTATTATTTGGTTACTACAAATATATGTCTAATATTTGTATGAGAGGATCGAACCCAATTGATTTTCCTTTTGACGCAGAACTAGAAAGAACATTGCACGCTCAACTTAGACAAGCAAGACAAGCAAGGATGGCTGATAAAGAGGTAGACAACTTGGTTGAATCAGATACAAATTCCGATAGAGAAGTGGAGGAACTGGTTATGGCTGAAGCTACTGAAGAAAGAATGCTTGGGGATTATGGTAGAGCAAAGTCTCTAGGTCGTCATCTAACTATAGTTAACCAACAGATAAATATGGAAAATTTTAAGTTACACCTAACTACCATCCGACAACTTGAGAAGAGACCTTTCATAGGAAAGATTAATGAATATGCAAATAAACATATGCAAATGTTTCTTAGTAAGAGTACTACTTTGAAGATAGACATGCATTCTGAAGAGGCCAAAAAGTAGAATGTTTTCGTTCACTTTAGCTGAAGATGACGAAGAATGGTTTTATTCACTTCCTGTTGGAAGTATCACTAGTTAGGAAGAAATGGAAACAACTTTTCTTAATGATTATTTTCCTGCTTCTACTTTTCTCAGGAAAAGATATGATATAATGAATTTTAAACAGAAGGAGGAAGAATCATTAGGGGATTCTTACAAGAGATTTAAGAGAGTACTAGTTGCTTGTCCTACTCACAACTTGGATCACACTGAACATATGCAAGTTTTTGTTAATGGCCTCAGGTTGAAGACTAAACAACTAATTGATACATATGTTGGTGGCTCATCTAACTTTACAACAACCACTGGTATGAAGAAGATTATATAAGTCATTGGTGCAAATGAACACTTAGAGTTGTAGGATTGAAGTGTAAGCAAGCCAGAGGGAAGGATTGATTTAAGACTACCTGTTTAGAATATAAAGATGGAAGACCAAGTTGTTGCAGAAGTTGAAAAAATACTCAAGGCAATGAATATAGGTACTCAACGGGCAGCTCAAGTTCAACCAGTTCAAGCCGTAAGTTATGAAATTTGTGGTGGACCTCATTATGCCATGCATTGTGTTGCAATTGTGCAACAAATGAAGAAGTTAGTTTACTGAAGCAGAACAACCCATATTCTAATACTTACAATCCAGGGTGGAAGAATCATCCAAATTTCTCATGGAAAGATCAACAAGGGAATGGTTAGAAATATGGTCATATTCAATATCAAAACGAATAAGAGTTTCGACCTCAACAAAACTATTAAAATCAGTTCCAACAATAATATCAACAACAAACTCCTAAGAAGGCAAATTGGGAAATATCCATTGAAAAGATGGTAGCTCAAAACTCCCAATTTCAAGAAGAGACAAAAAACAATCAAATGAACACTACAACTTCTATTAAAAATGTGGAAGTTCAGATGGGTCAGGTAGCTCAAAAAATTGCAGGTACTCAGGAACAAGGGTCTCTTCCTAGTGCAACAATGACTAATCCAAGAGAGCATAATAATGTGAGTGTTATGGTACCTAGAAGTGGTAAGTCAACTGAGAGCCCTAAAGACAAATCAGGTGAAGAAGACCATTTTTTGGAAGTGGACCTAGAAATTAAAGAGAACAATAATTTTTTTGAATAAGAAGTCACACAAAAGGTGGTTGTGAAAGAAAAACCAAAAGAGCCAAAGCCAACCATCAAACTCCCATATCATTCAAGAAATAAGAAGAAGAATCAGAATGAGAGTTTTTTTTAGAAGTTCTTAGAGATGTTTAAGAAGATTTAAATTAATATCCCATTCTCTAAGGCACTTGAGAAGATGCATATTTATTCCAAATTCATGAAAGGTATCATCTCCAAGAAACACACCATTAAAATTGAACCTATACTTTTGACTGAAACTTGTAGTGCTATTTTGCAGGGTATGAAGATTCCGGTAAAAAAGAAAGATATGGGTTTGATTACCATTTAATGCATTATTGGGTATAGAAATTTTAAGAAGGCGTTTATTGATTTGAGAGCCAGTGTGAGTCTTATGCCTTTGTCCATCTATAGGAAGTTGGGAATAGGTACAGTTCCAGATACAAGGATGACACTTTAGTTTGCTAATCACTCGGTAAAAAGATCTTATTAAATAGTAGAAGATGTTCTAGTAAAATTGATAAGTTTTTGTTTTCTGTTGAATTTTTTATTCTTGAGATGCTTGAAGATGAAGAGATCCCTCTAATTTTGGGAAGACCTTTCCTAGAAACAGGGAGATGCATTATAGACATTGAGGAGGGAACCATGACATTCAAGGTTTATGATGAAGAGCTAAAAAATGATGTTAGGAATACTATGAAGTACAAATATGATGAAGGGATAAATAATTCAGTTGAAGTGCTAGACATAGTGGTAGCTCAGTCTGTAAAGAGCCAAATCCCCAAATTACCTTTGGAAAGAGTTCTCAGTTTGTCAACCCATGAAATAGAGGAAAATGAGGATGAAAAAGAGAAATAAGTGTTATCCATGTTGGAATCACAACATCAATGGATAATATCTAAACCATACCGATGAGAGGATTTAAGAGTTCCTTTGGAAGTTGAGAGCAAAAAGGAGTCTGAAACAGGTACAAAATTGAAATTGTTACATGAGAATCTGAAGTATGTTTTTTTGGACTATGAGAAGAATTGTCCAGCAATTATAAGTTCCGGACTATAAGAAAAAGAGGAGGAGAAATTGAAACAGGTTCTTAAGAAATACAAAAGTGTTATGGGATGTGAAGCTACGCAGAAAATACCCGAGCGCATCATACGCTGGAAGATACAACAGAGTCACCATCGAACTTTATTTATTCCCGAAGGAAAGGGAAAACAACAATAACACCCGGAGGAAGAGAAAAATGGTAAGGAAGTCGGTTATGCAAGGGGAAGGTATTAGCATTCCTCACATATGTTGTACTCAACGGGAACCATTTTCATTGTTATGCTTGGATGGTTGTTACTATATAAAGATACTCACAAAAGAATAAAGGGAAAAGGAGACGAATAAACAAAGTGTTCGGTGAGGATTAGGGCCCTCATGCCTACGTATTCTTATAGTGCAATAAGGAATTTAGAGCTTTATAGTTCATAGAAATAAAGGTGGGAGATGAAAGAAGATGTGATAAAGGTATAGTTTGAACCAAAGGATAAAGTTGTTTGAACCCATATGGTAGGTATATCTGAACTAATGAGGAAAACTGGCATATTGGCCGAAAAATAAATGGTATTGCCTATATAAGGTTGCAAAGTAAGTAAATAAAGGAAAGGTTCTTAATTGAGAGGAAGGAATTCGTTATTGGCCCAAAAGTATTTATGGAACTCAAAGAAATAGTGTACTTCGTTCAAAGAGAAAGTATATCACTGGGGATGAATGATTGCAGGTATTGAATGATGGATGATGAAGGATCTAGATGGTGCACTAAGGCAGAAGAATAATTAATATGCTCATAAAGGATTTGAATCCTCGTGCCTACATATTCTCATTGTGTAATGAGAAGTGTTAGGTATGATGTGAAGTTATTGGATGCTTTTTGAACAAACAAGTATTATTGTCAGATGTTGAACAAGATGTCCTGACATGTTGGTTCAACATTGGAGTATGATCTATTTTAGTATATTGTGAGATTTGGTTCCTTTTATGGTTTTTCTGAAGATTCTCTGAAGATTTAGTCATAAATTATGTCGAGTGTTTTCTAAAAAGAAAAAGACTATTTTTCCTTGACTTGTTTACGAAGTAAAGGTGTCAAAACATTTTAGGAAATATCGGATCTGATTGAAATCAAACTTGCAGAAGCTTATGCAGAATCCTTGGATCTACTATCAATCAAGCCCGGAGCCCATGTCTTTTCACTACTATTTATACATTGTTTCTAAACCTAAGAAGTAATCAAATCAGTGTAGAATATTGTTTAAAATTAGGGTTTCGTGTCTTTGTATTTTGCGAGCCAGTCTTATATCTCGTTGATATTAAAGCTAGACTGTGTTTTGAGTTGTAATTGTTAAATCACTCATAAGCTTTTAAGCAAGAGTGGATTATATGTTTTGGAAAAGTCTCTTCTAATATTTTATTAAAGTCATTATCACTGTGTGTGATTCAAGGGAAGTGAGATGGGTCTCATATCCAGGAGAGTCTTAGATAGAAACATTCACGGGTAGAGATTATGTGAGAAGTTTGTAAAACCTGAGGTTGTTTAGAACTTCAAACTAATTTTGTGATAGTGGATTTCCTTCCTAGCTTGGTAGCCCTCAGATGTATGTGATGTTGCACCGAACTGGGTTAACAATTGCTTATGTTATTTTATTTTATGCTTTTATTTAAATCCCATATATTGTTTGTGGTGTGAAAATATGCTAACCCTGGTGTCGTGACATCGTGTACGACATCCAAGATCCACTTACCAGAATTTCAATTGGTATCAGAGCATGCATCCTACTCCGTTTTTGGGTGAGATCTGGGGAAGATACTTTCAGGTACCATGGACAAGGAAGGAGGATTTATTAACAGACCCCCCATCCTAGATGGATCCAACTATGACTATTGGAAGGCAAGGATGGTGGCATTCCTAAAATCAATGGATATCAAGACCTAGAAAGATGTCATCAAAGGATGGGAACATCCTGTCATTAATGACAAAGATGAGAAGGTTATTGTTGATCTGAAGCTTGAAGAGGATTGGTCTAAGGAAGAAGATGAACCGGCTCTTGGAAACTCCAAAGCTTTGAACGCTCTATTTAATGGTGTTGACAAAAACATATTCAGGTTGATAAACACATATACTATAACTAAAGATGCATTGGAGATCCTCAGAACTACTCATGAAGGCATATCTAAAGTGAAGATGTATAGACTTCAACTCCTCACTATCAGATTTGAGAATCTAAAGATGAAAGATGATGATAATGTTCATGAGTTTTACATGAGTATTCTTGAAATAGATAATTCATCTAGTGCCTTGGGAGAAAAGATGTCAAAAGAAAAACAGGTTAGAAAAATTCTTAGGTCCCTACCTAAGAAATTTGATATGAAGGTCACAACCATTGAAGAAGCTCAAGAAATCAACACCATGAGAGTACATGAACTTATTGGGTCTCTCCAAACTTTTGAATTGGGTATTAGTGACAAATCTAAAAAGAAAAGCAAGAGCATAACTTTTGTATCCGACACTAAAGATGAAGAAGACCAATGTGACTTAGATACTGATGAAGGAATGACTAATGCTATTGTACTACTTGGAAGACAATTCTATAAGGTGATAAAGAAAATCGACATGAAGTCAAGACCCAATGTCAAGAACATTCCATCTGACATCAGGAATAACAATGACTTTTAGAAAAGAACAAGAAGTGAAGAGAGATTCAATCAAGGTAAAGGCATTCAATGTCATGGGTATGAAGGATTTGGGCACATTAGAGCAAAATGTCCTACATATCTCAAGAAACAAAAAAAAGGGTTATCTGTCTCTTGGTCTGATTATGATAACTCTGAAAGTGAATCTAAGGATGAAGTTGTTAAACATGTAACTGATTTAACTGGAAGATATGAATCTGATGAAGATTCATGTGATGAAGAAGTATCCTATGAGGAACCGGGTGCCTCCTATGAAGAACTGCGCATCAAAAGTGAAGAAGTGTGTCAGCTGGGAGAAAAATAGAAGAAAATTATTACTCAGTTGCAGGATGAAAAAGAAAGATATCAATCTACCATCTTTGATCTTCAAGATGAGGTGATATTGTTTAATTCCAAACTTGATAATATGACAAAGGCTATAATAATGATGAATAAGGGATCTAATGTGTTAGATGAAGTCTTGCAAGTTGGAAAAGTAGTTGGAGATCTGAGGGGGATTGACTTTAATTATCAAAATCTAGAAAAAGAAGAAGAAAGCTCTATTACAAAATTTGTTCTCCCTAAAAGGGAGCCTGAGCTTGTAATGTCTAAACATCTGACTCAACATAGTGCCAGCCACCAGAATACTCAAATGGGAGGCAAGTTATTGCATTAGAGATGTCATTACTGTGGAAAACATGGTCATATAAAGCCTTTATGCTTCAAACTGTATGGTTATCCCAGGTATCCATCACAACCCATGGCTAATCAAATGGCAACTAACACGAGAAATGAGTGGATACCCAAGCCTGTTAACACTAGTCTCATAGCTCACACCTCTCTTAGAGCTTCAGCTCGGGAAGATTGGCATTTTAATATTGGATGTTCTAGACACATGACAAGTATCAAGAAGTTCTTGGAGAACATCAAGTCCTACTCAACCAGTTATGTCACTGCTGGAGATGGGGATAAAGGTGAAATTAAAGGAGTTGGAAGACTAGCCTGTACAGGACATTTGAGTCCTGATAATGTCATGTTGGTAAAAGGTCTTACTACTAATTTGATTAGTATTAGTCAGCTATGTGATGAGGGTATTAAAGGGAAGTTCTGATGATGGGAGTCGGGTCTAAGGACAACTGTTACTTATGGACATCTCAAGAAATTAACTTCTCTTCCACATGCTTGATATTCAAAGAAGATGAAGTAAACCTGTGGCACAAAAAACTTAGACATCTACATCTAAAAGGCATGGAAAAGATTGTTTCAAAAGAAGCCATCAGAGGCATTCCTAAGCTCAAGATTGAAGAGGGTAAAGTTTGTGGTGAGTGTCAAATTGGGAAGCAAACCAAGATGTCACATCCTAAGATACAACATCAAAACACTTCAAAAGTTTTGGAACTTCTTCATATGGACTTAGTGGGGCCTATGTAGGTCGAGAGCCTTGGTGGGAAAGCGTATGCCTATGTAGTTGTTGATGATTTTTCAAGATACACTTGGGTGAACTTCATCAAGGAAAAATAAGATGTCTTTGAGATTTTCAAAGATTTATGTCAAAGGGTTCAAAGAGAGAAGGAATGTGGAATTGTCAGAATTAGAAGTGTCCATGGGAAGGAATTTGAAAATAGAAAATTTTCTGAATTTTGCTCCTCTGAAGGTGTTGGTCATGAGTTCTATTCTCCCATCATCCCTCACTGAAACAGAGTTGTTGAATGCAACAACAAGACTCTACAAGAATCAGCTAGAGTCATGCTTCATGCCGTGCAGCTTCCCTACCATTTTTAGGATGAAACAATGAATACTGCTTGTTACATTCATAATATAGTTACTCTAAGAATTGGTACTTCAGCTACTCTTTATGAACTATGGAAAGGAAGGAAGCCTATTGTCAAATATTTTCATGTATTTGGAAGCAAATGCTACATTTTGGTTGATCGTGAGCAAAGAAGAAAGATGGATCCCAAGAGTGATGAAGGAACATTTCTGGGGTACTCTACAAAGAGAAGAACCTATAGAGTTTTTAATTCCAGAACCAAAGTCAGGATGGAATCCATCAATGTTGTAGTGGATGATAATGCCACAGAAAAAGGGACTGATGTTGATGAAGATGCTAGGACATTATTTCAACAGATTGACACTTCTGAAAATGAGGAAGTTATTGAGTCAGACAATGAACCAAGAGGCATTGAACCAGACAACCATCAAGTCAACAAATGTCCCTTTATCAGAAACAGAAAGATCATCCGACTGAACTTATTATTGGAAATCTTAATGAAGAGGTCACCACTAGATCTAGAGATGTGATGCCAAATGCTTGCTTTCTCTCAAAGTTTGAACCTAAAAATATGAAGGAAGCCTTGACTGATGAATTTTGGATCAATTCTATGCAAGAAGAACTAGGGCAGTTTATAAGAAATGAAGTATGCGACTTAGTTCATAGGCCTAAAGGAATGAATATTATTGGGACAAAATGGATCTACAAGAACAAATGTGCAGAAAAAGGAATTGTGACCAAAAACAAGGCTAGACTTGTTGGTCAAGGATACACTCAAATTGAAGGGGTTGATTTTGAAGAGACTTTTGCTCATGTTGCTCACCTTGAGTCAATAAGACTACTTTTAGGAGTGGCTTGGAGGGATGTCGAGCCAGATGGTCCAACATACAAGACATTGTTTGTTAAAGAAGAGCATGGTAAACTCATGATAACTCAAATATATGTTGATGACATTGTGTTTGGAGGGATGTCGAACCAGATGGTCCAACATTTTGTCAGGCAGATGCAATCTGAATTTGGAATGAGTCTGGTTGGTGAATTGACATATTTTCTTGGACTCCAAGTCAAACAAATGGATGACACTGTCTTTATCTATCAAAACAAGTATGCTAAGATTATAGTAAAGAAGTTTGGTATGGAAAATGCTAGTCATAAAAGGAAATATGCACCAACTCACTTGAAATTGACCAAAGATGAAAAAGGTGTAAATATGGATTAAAGTCTGTACATGAGTATGATTGGTAGTTTGTTGTATCTTACAGCTAACAGAACTAACATTACATTTGTCGTAGGAGTATGTGCGAGGTATCAGTCTGAACCTATAGCTGTATATTAATGACCATCAAGTTATGGATAAGCTTAACTTCAATAAAATCAGAGTCGCCACCGCGCTTTTATTGTTTCCAAAGAAAAAGGGAAAAGTACGAACAAAACCCAAAGATAATAAGTTTTCAAATCAAAACTAATAAAATTCTAGAGATTACAGGTAAGGGGGTTGGTTACACAGAGGGAAGGTGTTAGCACCCAAAGTGTCCTAGGTACTCCTAGGGAGCCCTTTTTTATGTGTGCATATGTTTTTGGTATAAATGATGTTTTATAAAATAGATTGTGGGGATGAGAAAAGAATTCATTGATTATATTTTTGTGTTTGACAAGACCTTCAGTCTTATGCCTACGTACCAACATAAAAATGAGGGATTAAAACCCAGTAGTTCGTGGTAAAAATTTCAAATAAGTTGGTGAATTGCTTTTAAAATTTGAATGGAGTTGTTTGTTCTTTTTATCTTTTGAAATTTAAGTGAATATGGTTAAGTTTATTTACACATTTGATTTAAGAAAAAAGTTTGAAATTCAATGGCATCCTAAGCACAATTTGTTAAAACATGTCTAAGTGGAAAATCATGTCTAAGTGGAAAATCACAATACAAAGAAAGTTTTTGAAAAGAGGGAGAAGTTTTGAAATTTAAGAAGTGGGAAGAGATGAAAAGGCTATCCTAAGCACAATTTTAAAAGTTAAGAGTTGAAAAGATATGACCAATGGGATACAATCCAACAAACAAGAATGTCATATAGAAACACATTTTCCTTTGGACTTTAATCAAGCAATAATCAATAAGAAATGAGCAATATCCAGACATTATGAAGATCAATGCATCAAATAAAGATAGCCACATCCAAGCAAGCCCAATAGCTAGCAGTCTTCATTGTCTTCCAATGCATCATATGAAATGTTCCGTGATCAACTCAGAACAAAACATCAGACATAGACAATCAACAAAATAAGTAATTAAGCACCAAGACAGAGTAGCAGATGAATCAAAGAAATCCTCAAGGTCTTGCATCAGAAGAAGGCTCAATTCGAGATAGCTCAGTCTTAAATGTTGGCATTGGCCAAGTCCTTTAGCAAAGGGGAAGTTGCCTAATCCTAAGTCCAAAAGTTCAGATCAAGTCGAACAGTCCAGCAAATGTTTTATATGGTTTTTCTTGTTATTAAATGTTTTAAGGTCTAAAGACCATAAACAAAACCAAAAGCAAGCAAACAATATATACAATCATAAGATGTGGCTCAAATGAACAAAGTGAAAAGGACTTAAACATAAACAAGTTCTATGACATGTAAATGGCAATGAATGATAAAGGACTGAAATTTAAATTGCATAAAATAAAGGACTTGAAAGTAAAGCAATATCAATAAGAATTAGTCAAAGGTTAGTCAGATGTTAGTGGTGAATTTTAATTGATTATGTCATTCTTTGGAGAACACTCAACCATTCATTCACAAGTATGGATCCTTAAACCAAGACATCTTCCATGAGATTGGCTCCAACTTGGATAATTCAATAAGTATACCACTAGCTCCCTTGAAAGGAAAAAAGGTAAAGTCTCCACACAATGTCATGAAGAATGGGAGACTTACAATATCACTTACTAGAATTCAATGCCTTCAAGGTCAAATTTAGCACTATGTTAAGCAATTATAACTGGACTTATGTAGAAGTTACAACTATCTGAGGTCGGGAAATAAAAATATAGGTGATAATGCATGTTATAGATTTGGTACAAACAACTAAACTTCTAGAACACACCACACACCAAAAGAAAAATGGGAAGGACCTATCTCAGTCATACTTGTAAGGATT
The DNA here is from genome assembly GCF_024323335.1 of Lathyrus oleraceus. Lineage (NCBI taxonomy): Eukaryota > Viridiplantae > Streptophyta > Magnoliopsida > Fabales > Fabaceae > Lathyrus > Lathyrus oleraceus. Next base: position 388,346,059 of record NC_066582.1, read on the forward strand.
CATCTGACACAAGGTCATTGATCAATCAATTAGCCTTTAGACATTAGAGATTTCATTGGTCAAATGAGGGAGTGGGGAAGAATAAGGATGAAGATGAAGAGGGAAGGGGGAGGTAGAAACACAAATTTATCATGAGAGGAATTTCATCTGATCAAAACCATCCTTTCATTTTGGGAGATGAAATGCACATTTCATCAATCCCTTAGATCCAATGGTTTTGATCCAACAAAATTCCAATCAACCATGACCAAGGCCCAAACAGAAAGTCAAACATCACAAGACCATAAATGGATCAACATAATTCTTAAACATTTAATCAATTAAAAATCACATTAAAAATGAATTAAAGTACATTTAATTTGGACAAAACCTTAAATCCCTTCAAAACACCAAATAAATGGCCAAGGGATTTATCTTAGGTCAAACAAGGTCAAAGGACCTTAGACAAAAATTTTCACAATTTTTTAGAAAGTCATAAGTATTTTTAAACAATTAAAAATATGCACAAAAATATTTAATTCATGAAAAATACCAAAATTAATCCAAGAAATGATTTTAATTCAGAATATGGAAGAGAAAAATATTTAAAGATTTTTGGTGAAAGTCCCATATTTTTTTTCATTAAAAATGGATTTATTATGAATTAAACAAAATAAGGTAAATAAATGGAAAATAAAAAAATAACAAAAATCAAGGGCCATCAGATCTCCCTCATTAATTGAGGTGGCAAATCTGATGGCCAAACGCGCGCATTTCACAGACACCTTAGTCAACTGCACCACACACATGGTAATTAAAAGGAAAGGCCAGGATTAAAACATTTTAAAGGGATCTAATGGTTTGGAATATGCCAACGCACCAACGAAGCCCTAGCTCCGATCATCTTCACCGGTGGACCTCACCGGACTGGTCCACCATAAACCACCACAAACCACCACAAAAGTGAAAAGTAAGGACATGGTTTTAAAGAAAAAATGCTCAGGAGCACGAATCTGACCTCCATTTTATCCAATTCCAAGTATATTGAAAGATACATGGATTTGAAAATTGAGGTTCATGATCTGAGTTGCTTCGATTTGACCTCAAAGCAACTAAATCTTGTTGCCTACATTGGTAGGACTTCAGCAAACCAAAAATCAATCAAAATAGTTGAGAAATAGGCGAGAATCAAAGAATAGAAGTTTCTGAAATTTCACCTACGGGTATATTCAATTCAACTTGATCTTGATCTAGATTTTATTGATTCTTCCTCCTCTTGCTTGTAGTAACCAATTGAGATGAAAAAGGCAATGGATCCTTGGAGTCTGAACTTCAAAACAGAAGGTGAAATTCAAACTCCATTTCAAAGAAACCTTCAAGGAATTCTATGGTGTGAGGTTCTAAGATCTCTTGGCAAAGCTTGGGCAAGGTGTGTGTGTCATTTCTGAGGCAATGAGCTTGTTTAAATAGGCAATATGATTCCTTTTTTGCACCCTTTGAAAATTTGCCAAAATTAGCAAGTTTGTGCATGGATGCATGGGCGTGTACAAGGCCCAATTCAATGATGCTAAAACATTCCAATTTGTGTACAATTGACCCTGCAATAATAGCATGTGAGCATGAAAAAGGAAATGGCTAATTGGATTCAAATTTTTCCAAAACAAACCTATGAAAGGAACCATGCGCAAGTCCCTCAATTTTGATCCAAATGACTTTCTCTGGTCAACCACCTTGAACCAACTTTAAAACTTGAAGTTATCTTGATCTTTGGAACTCATGGAGGATCGTATGTATAAGATGATGTAATATGAAGTATTCCTTGATATATTTGATCAATGTTGAAGAAACTTGCCGAGGAAGTCACACAAGATACCCATATGAATTAGGGCTTCCAAGGCAAACAAGCTTCAAACTCTTGATGAATTCTTGATCAAAATGATAAATGAAGATAATGGGGATCCATATATGATGTTTAGAACCAATGTGAACCATTTATTGATTGATATCCTTGTACTGAGGGTCGCAAACCCTAGATATGAGCTTGATGAGGCATTGGTGGATCCATACACTACCTACAAAAGAAACAAAGTTATACATCGACATATTTTTGGAATTTTGGTTAGTAAACAAAGAAAAATAAAGTATGATACAATCAAATATGCTTGGTGATCTCTCCCAATGAAAACCCAATGAATGAGGGGTAAGGAGGATGCCAAGGTGTGATCCCAAAACCAATGCAAATGATGAGATAGCGTGAGGGATCTTAGGGTCAAAATTGGGGTCTTACATCTGCCCTTATTTAAGGAAATTCTAACTGAGGATATGAAGTTTAAAATCTTCGTATCAACTCATATGAATGGACTTAAATAATAACATATAAAAACAAACTTTGGTCCCTAAGAGACCTCATGATGCATATCATATGAGTGTTAAAATAATCTTTATGGGGAATATATTGCCACAAAGGAAAAGAATCCGGAAGAGACTGAAAATTCACAGGAGCATGATGCATTCCATAAGGAAAACTCACTGGAAAGACATAGACTCTAGGGGATAAGAAGCTATGTGTAGGCCAAGCTACGACTTAAAAACTGCTGGAGACGTGAGGGATTTCCATGAAAATAAATTCATGGAAAGACTCGGTTGGGCAAACAGGAAAATCTGCAGGGAAAATGGGTAGATCAGAACAAAGCTGAACTACTCAAACCAAACATGGGATGGCGACTTCACTGAGGAAATACACAGTCAAACTCAATTGGGGAAGAATGAACTTCAACACAAGAGTAAAAGAGATATATTATCTATTACCGGTTAATGGGTAGGGAGATAATACACTCTGACAGAGCGATATCCATTACTGGTTAGGTTAAACATATCAAGGATGACTCACTGAGGAAAAAGAGATGTATCAATTACCGGTTATTGGGTAAGAATAACCTACTGGAGAGAAAAGATCAAATAGGATTTACAACTACCGGTTACTGGGCAGAAGACCAAAGAGAGAGTATCCGTAACAAGTTAAAGTGAACATATCAAGGATAAACTTAAAGGAAGAATATCTGTTACCGGTTAGGGTAAACATATCAAGGATAGACCACCTAGAGAACGGGGAAGAATATCTATTACCTGTTAGGGTTAACATATCAAGGATAAACTGTCGGGGAGAAATATGAATTACAACTACCGGTTACTGGGAAGAAGACCGAAAAGAGAGTATCCGTCACTGGTTAAAGTGAACATATCAAGGATAAAGTCAAAGGAAGAATATCCGTCATCGGTTAGGATGAACATATCAAGGATAGACTCAGCAAAGGAAATAGGATTTACAACTACTAGTTACTGTGCATAAGACCACAAAAATAGAGAGAATACATCACTGATTAGAGTGAACATATCAAGGATTAGCTCTGAGGGGAAATATAGGATTTATATCTACCATTTACTGGGCAGAAGACCGCAAAGAGGAGAAAATCTGTCACCGGTTAAAGTGAACATATCAAGGATAAGCTCTTTGGGGAATAAAAGTAGGGATTGTAACTACCTTTTTACTGGGTAGAAAACCAAAAAGGAAGGATATCCGTCATTGGTTAGGATGGACATATCAAGGATATACTTACCGAGGAAACATGAAAACGAACCCGCTAGGGAAAACAAAGGAAGTATATTATATTTTACCAGGTATTAGGCAAAAGTAATGTACTCAACATCAAAAAGAATATGACCAGTTACTGGGTAATAGACTCTCGGGGGACCCAAAATATCTATCTAGGTGAAAATTAGAAAGAAACGGTCAATCAAAGACTCAACCCAATGAGGATATAACTTAGGGGGAGTGGTTCCATCCAGATAATAAACTAGGGAGGAAATTGAAATAACAATCATCCACGAGGAAATAACTCCGTGGGGGAATGAGAAAGATTAAACTCTTTCTTCTTAAGGGACTGACACTCTACAATTGAAGGAGGACAAACACACCAAATCTGCATGGGGAAATAATATCACCGAAGCAGGGGACCAGAAGAAAAATCAATGCGATAAGATGCACAATGAAATATCTGATGTTGTGTTTTATGCATGAATATGCATGTATATGATTATGATTATGCTGACAAAATAGCACAAAGGATACAAATAACAAAGATTTTGAATCATCACAAAAAACTCGCTAATCTCAATAAGATAGAAGCACCAACTGGAGAAAATGCTAGGGATGAAAATAAACCATTTAGCTCTGTATAAATCAACTCTGGCTGGGGAAAGACGTGGAGAACATGCTTCCAATCAATCACAACAAACTTTGCATGGAGAGAGTATTGTTGAAGGATTATCAACCAAACATGCCGAGGATACATGAGGATTTGCTGAGGATCCAAACAAATCAATGTTGTGGGGAATTTTAAGTTAACACCATATCAAATGGGAGACAACCTTGCAGGGGAAACATAAAATACTGCTCAGAACCAAATACTGTCGGGAGAGAGGGAATTTCCATCAGCAGACAAACTCCGCCGAGGAATACCAGGGATAAAACTCTAAGTGAGGAATCGAGCAAAATGCCAGGGATGCTGAGATTTGTCAGAACAAACCAAGGACCACCGAATTCCTCGATAATCAGATTCTTCTTGGAAATTGCGAAATAAACCAATTCCAAGGTAAAGATAATCGAATCTGACTCACACACGGGAGAAACTGTCGGGGTTATATAACATAAACAAATGCAAATGGGGATCTGGAAACCAAATAAAGGTTCCGGATATCCAGGGTACAGACCTTCAAATCACAAATTGTGGGATACAAAACATGAGCACCTCAGCTGAGGAATATGGATTTGCAAAGGGGACCAATCATCAACTCAACTGGAGATGAGACCCACCAACCCTATTGGGGATGAGAAATCACTCAGAGGGAAACTCATCGACCATGTTGGGGATAAATTATGAACTGTTGTGGAGGAAAATAATTACCAAACCAACTGCTTGGGGAAGACCAATAATGCTACACACTTCAAGACTTACCTGTTCTCAGATTGTTGTTGACATTCCTTGCTGTAATAGATTATTCTTAAAGTGAAAGCTTTTATTATTTGAAGAAAAATAATAATTTATTAGTTTATTTCAAAATTATCATCATAAAAATTCATTTTTTATTTAACAGAAGTAAATAAGAAAAGAAATAATTAGATAAAGCTCAACTTTATTTAATTTAATGGTAGTCCGCGAATGGCGGGACTCCATGAATCTTTACAAAGTTTGAGAATGGTAATTTACATGGAAAAGGGATACATTAAATACAATGATCACTACTCTCCCTGCCAACTTTAAAATCCACTGTGCTCTTGGCTCCGATTGAGAATGATAAACCATAACCAAATAACTACTCAAAACTGCTTCTCAGATCAAGAATAACCAGATGCAATTACTTGCCAAAATCTCTAATTTTTTCCTAGATTGTCCCAAGGTGGGGTACTCAATCTACCGGGATAAATTTTCTATTTTATGTCTCTAACTTTTGCCTGGATCGCCCTTTTATGTTTTCAATCCACCGAGACACTCATTTTTGCCTAAGTTGCCCTTTCGGGTTTTTAACTTAGCGAGCTGTTCTTTTATTTTTAGGCGAAGTATTTCTTGACTGCATTGCCATTCACAGGACGCCTGAACTCTTCACCATCCATAGTTGTAAGAATCAAAGCACCACATGAAAAGGCTATGTTCACAACATATGGACCTTCATAATTAGGAGTCCATTTCCCCCTAGCATCGGGTTTGAAAGATAAGATCTTCTTGAGCACCGAGTTACCTTATCTGAACACATGAGGCTTGAACTTCTTATCAAAGCTTTCTTCATTCTTTACTGATATAACTGACCATGACACATGGCAGTCAATCTATTCTCTTCAATCAAATTCAATTGATTATATCTAGTTTGGCACCATTCAGCTTCTGTCAACTTGGCTCCCTTCAAGACACACAATGATGGGATCTCAACCTCCACGGGGAGCACAACATCCATGCCATAAACAAAAGAGAAAGGGGTTGCCCCTGTTGAAGTGCAGATGGATGTATGGTACCTATGCAAAGCAAATGAGAGCATGTCATGCCAACCTTTGTAGGTTAGAACCATCTTTTGAATGATCATCTTAATGTTATTGTTCGTAGCTTCAACAACCCCATTCATTATCAGTAATGATCTTACTTGGCACACCATATTATTGAAGTATTTGCAGAGAGCTTCCACCATATTATTGTTCAAGTTAGATCCATTATCAATAATGATCTTACTTGGCACACCATAACGACATATAATTTGATTCTTGATAAATCGGACCACAACCTGCTTGGCCATATTTGCATATGATGCCACTTCAACCCACTTTGTGAAGTAATCAATAGCCACCAGAATGAAACAATGTCCTTTCGAAGCTTTGTGCTTAATCATACCAATCATATCAATTCCCCACACGGAGAAGGGCCATGGAGAGGAAATGACATTCAACAGTGTTGGAGGAACATGAATCTTATCTGCATAAATTTGACACTTGTGGCATTTCCTCATAAACTTGCAACAATCAGATTCCATTATCATCCAATAGTAACCTGCTATCAATATCTTCTTTGCCATAACATGTCCGTTGGAATGAGTACCAAAGGAACTTTCATGGACTTCAGTCATCAACATGCCTGCTTCGTGTCTATCCACACACCTTAGCAAAACCATATCGAAATTTCTCTTATAAAGCACATCACCATTCAGGTAGAAATTGCCATCTAATCTTCTCAAAATCTTCTTATCTTTCAAAGATGCCCCAGACGGGTAAATTTGACTTTGGAGGAAACATTTGATATCAAAATACCATCGATTTTCATCTTTTACTTCTTCAACAGCGAATACATGAGTTGGCCTATCAATAAGCATCATAGTCAAATTAGGAACCTCATTCCAAAAATTCACCACAATCATGGAAGCCAATGTTGCAAGAGCATCAACCATCCTGTTTTCATCTCGAGAGATATGATGAAAGCTTTGTGAAGAAAGTTGATATCCTCCTCGCATAATCTCTGTATGGTATTAGACTAGGTTGATTCGTCTCCCATTTACCATTGATCTGATTCACAACCAAAGCTGAATCTGCATAGACGTCAAGATATTTAATTCTGAGATCAATGGCCTCTTCAAGCCCCTTAATGGAAGCTTCATACTCAACCATATTGTTTGTACACTTGAAGGTAAATCTAGCTTTAAAAGGAAAATAAGTGTCGTGAGGATTAATAATCAGTTCCCCAGTGCCATTACCATAAGAATTAACAGCTCCATCAAATACCATGCCCCAACGGGATCCAGGTTCTGGCCCTTCTCCAAGAAATGGTTCATAACAGTCTTTCATCTTCAAGTACAAAATCTCTTCGTTAGGAAAATCATACTAGACCGACTGATAATCTTCAATAGGTTGGTGAGCCTAATGGTCAGCCAATACACTACCTTTAATAGCTTTCTGAGATCGGTATTCAATCTCATACTCAGATAACAACATCTACCAAAGGGAATTCCTACCAGTTAGAGCAAGCTTCTAAAAAATGTACTTGATTGGATCCATTTTAGATATCAACCAAGTAGTATGATTCAACATATACTGGCGCAGACGCTTAGCAGCCCAAGCCAATGCGCAACATGTCTTCTCAAACATAGAATACTGAGTCTCACAGTCGGTGAACTTCTTACTGAGGTAGTAAACTGCATATTCTTTCTTTCTCGATTCATCTTGCTGACCAAGAACACAACTCATACTCTCGTCAAGCACATTCAAATACATGATCAAAGGTCTTCGTTCCATAGGTGGAGACAAAATCAGAGGCACAAGCAGATACTCTTTGATACTATCAAAAGCTTTCTGGCAATCTTCATTCGAATCACAACACTGATCTTTCTGAAGGAGCTTGAATATAGGCGCACATGTGGCAGTCATATTTGATATAAATCTTGAGATATAGTTCAAGCGGTCGAGAAATCCTCATACTTTCTTATCAGTTTTGGGGGCAGGCATCTCTTGTATTATTTTGACCTTGGCAGGATCAACGTCAATATCCTTCTCGCTGACAATAAAGCCTAATAATTTACCAGAACGAACACCAAAAGTACACTTATTGCGATTAAAGTGGAGTTTATACTTCCTCAAACGCTGGAATAACTTCAACAAATGCTCAACATGTTCTTCTTCATTACTAGATTTGGCAATCATATCATCAACATAGACCTCAATCTCTTTATGCATTATATCATGAAAAAGAGTGATCATAGGTCTTTGGTATGTTGCACTAGCATTCTTTAAACCGAAAGGCATCACTCTATAACAAAATGTTCCCTAGGGTGTAATGAATGTGGTCTTCTCCATATCTTCAGGTGCCATCTTGATTTGATTGTAAATGGAAAATCCATCCATAAACGAAAAGACTTTGAATTTAGCTGTATTGTCTACCAACATATCAATGTATGGGAGAGGAAAATCATCTTTTAGACTAGCTTTGTTCAAATCTCTATAATCAACACACATGCGGACTTTTCCATCTTTCTTTGGAACAAGCACAATATTGGCCACCCACTGCGGATATTCGGAGGTAACAAGGAAACCATCATCAATCTGGTTTTGCACTTCCTCTTTGATCTTTACTGCCATATCAGGATGAATTCTTCTTAATTTCTGCTTGACCGACGGGCATTCTGGCTTTAACGGAAATCTATGCTCCACAATCTTATAATCCAAACCAGGCATATCTTGATAGGACCAAGCAAATACATCAGAATAATCTCGAAGAAGATCAATCAACCTTTTCTTAGCTTCTGGACACAGTTGAAACCTAATCTTGACTTCCTTTACATCATCCTCGGAACCCAAGTTGACTAATTCAATCTGCTCTTCAAACGGCTGAATGGCTTTATCCTCGCGGCTCAAGCAAACAAGATAACTCATTAGATACTTCTTCATCATCAATCTCTTCCTCAGCTCCAAACATAGGGAAATCAAAGTTTAGGGAGGGAGTAGGATCATTATATTCAATGGGTTTGAGAACCAATCTGCATAATGATTTGATATTTTGATTTTAGAGAAGTGGAGTGCAAAATAATATTATGCAGATGGAAAGATTATTACTTATTTATGTTTTTTGTGATTACCATTTTCAGAGAAAGCAAAAAAGTAAAGATAAAACATCATAGATGTGGATGAATAAAATTGTATTTTATTGATGATAATAAGAAAAATGCCCAACAATGTTCACTTCTCCCTTAGGCATAAGAGAAAGGTTTTTCTTAAAATAATAAAAAAATTACTTAGAACGATGAATGGCAGTAGGAACATCAACAATAACCCAATTGATGCAAGTCTTGCCATGCGTCACAAAGTTGGTGCAAGCTTCGTTTTCATCACCACTGTCTTCAATAACTGCAGTTGAGTGTTGATCATTCTCATGAATGAACCCTCCGCTACAGAATACTGGTTGCATAACCTTGACATTAGTGGTTAATGGCCCTGGTTGAAATCCTAGCCCGACTCTGTTCTTGTTCTCAGCGACCTCCACAACACGACCCCATTTATCAATGTTGCCAGCTTGAATAGCCTTTTGTGCATCCTTCAAAGAAGACATGGGTGCCCCAGTCTTTTTCAATTCATCATCAATGGACAAATCTTGGAACGACGTTCCAACTTCCTCTTCAGCATCAACGTACGTGAAAGATGACAAATGGCTCACCAATAATGCCTTTTCTCCACCATCAACGACAAGGTTTCCGTTCTTCATAGATTTCAACTTCTGGTGTAGAGTAGACATCACAACTCCAGATTCATGAATCCATGGCCTTCCCAACAAGCAGCTATAGACCGGGTGGATATCCATCACTTGTAAAGTAATTTGGAAATCACTTGGACCTATCTTCACTAGAAGGTACACTTCTCCAATGACATTTTTACGAGAACCGTCAAACGCTTTGACAACTACGCCGCTATACCTCATTGGGGCGCCTTGATAAGGGAGTCTTGACAGAGTTGATTTTGGCAACACATTCAATGATGATCCTGTATCAACCAACACATTGGACAAAGTGTCGTCCTTGCAATTCATTGAAATATGCAATGCCAAATTGTGATTCTTGCCTTCCTCGGAAAGCTCTTCATCATAAAAACTCAGATTATTACAAGAAGTGATATTGGCAACTATGTGGTCAAACTGATCCACAGTTACATCGTGTTCAACAAAAGCTTTTTCTAACACTTTCTGCAATGCTTCTCTGTGCGCTTCAGAATTCATTAGCAATGATAGCACAAAGATCTTTGGCGGAGTCTGAAGAAGCTATTCTACAACATTGAATTCACTTCTTTTGATTAATATTAACACCTCATCATCGTTAGTCTTCAATTTGCTGGATTCACCAGACTGACACATTGGAGCACTAATCGGATTCACTACAGGAGTCTCTGTCTTCTTACCCACTGATACGTCTTCCACAATCTTAGGAAAAACTGGACTAAACACACGACCACTATGGGTCACCTTTGCTATATCTGCAATATTCACCACTGAGTCTGAAATTGGTAGAGGAACCGCTTGACCATTGTACTGATATGGTACAACTTTATTAGTTGCATAAGAGACAAGGCCTGCTAACCGTATAACCAACAACGATACTGACCTATTGTTATTATTGCTGCTACTATCAAATTGAATGACTACACACTCAGGGGTCTTGAATACTGGCACAATTGCATTCACATCATTGTCCCAATGACGGGAATAGAAAATATTAATAAGACCCTCATCCATCAACCTTTGAATATCCCTCTTGACAATTACACATCCACACGGGTTTACACTACAGATTACATAACCATCATGGTCATGTTCACAATCACTTACCAAGAAAATATATTTATGCATGCCCACTAAAGATATTCTGATATAGCAGACATCATAAATCTTGAACTTATTGGGACAACCGTCCACCATGTTCACTGATGCGTTACCATGATGAGGCAACAAATTTACTTTCACGTTCGGCGCTCTATCCTTAAAGGACACCATACCATTTTTCATAAGTTTCTGAACTTCGTACTTCAGCGGATAACAATTCTCTATATCATGACCAGGGGCTCCCTGGTGAAAAGCACAACAAAGATCAGGCTTGAACCACCATGGTAGTGGCTCAAGAATTTGCGGAGGGTTTCTTGGCTGAATAAGATTTTTGAGGACCAAAGACGGGTACAATTCTGCGTACGTCATAGGATTAGGGCCAAAGGAAACCTTATTCCTCTCAAAATTTTGCTGATGATGATTGTTGTTGTTGTTGGTTCTTTGTTGGGGTTGTTGTTGATATTGTTGTTGTTGAATTGGAGCTGATTGATTGTTGGAATTGTTGGAAAAAATAAGAATTATTGGTGAAACTTGGTGTTGATGCTGACGAGATTGAGAACTCTTCTTGACATGAGGCCTCCTCTGCCTCCCTACTAACACTGAATTAGTTTCTCCTTCCTTCCTCTTAGAGAAACTCCTACTATACTTCTGAGACATCAACCTCAACTAATCTCTATCAGGTGCCATATGAACATTATACTTGTACTGTTTGACGAAGGTCGTACCCAAGTCATTGAAAGTACGGATGCTTGCACTGTCCAGGCCCATATACCATCTTAGGGTAGCTCCAGTTAAACTGTCTTGGAAATAGTGAATCAACAATTGATCATTATCACTTTGAGTAGACATTTCCCTGGCATACATAACAAGATGGCTCAGCGGGCAAGTATTCCCTTTGTACTTTTCAAAGTCTGGGACCTTGAATTTCACCGGAATCTTGACATTAGGAACCAAGCAATGTTCAGCAGCACTCTTCCCAAACAAGGAATTGATCCTTCTTTGCGCAACTCAAGGAATTGATCCTTCATTTCATCCATTTTATCTTATACATCTGGACCCTCAGACAGCTCAGAGTGATAAATGGTGTCCTTAACACGAGGAAGAGTATGAACAACAGGAGATGGCATTGACATGAACGGGCTAGATTCCAGAAGAGAAACAAATGTCAACGCATACCCTTCTGGCATAAAATTTGGTGGCATTCCCCAAGGGAATCTAGTAGGCATAGTAGGAATGGATTGACTGGTAGCGGAAACTGGAACAATTGAAGAAGCAATCTCAAGAATAATTGTCCTCTGAGGATGAGGATTTGTAGGATACGGTGACGACTGATTCTGGGCAGCAATCACAGATTCCATTAGCATTGTTAGTCTAGAGATATCATCCTTCAACTCTCTGTTCTCTTGTTCTCGATTCTCTATTCTCTTCGGTTGATTAGCATGAGTATTATAGCGGTGAGTCAGCTTGGCTGATGCACAGAAGAAGAAATGACAAGACATCTGCCAGAAGAAACCTGTCATGCAAATGATGCATGTAATGCAATGTTTTGATTGTTTTTAATTTCAAGGAATATATGAAGTCTCATTTGCAAATATATATATATATATATATATATATATATATATATATATATATATATATATATATATATATATATATATATATATATATATATATTCAAATAATAATAATTAACAATTTGTTTGACCATAAAATCTCTCTTTATTCATAAAATTGGAAGGATTACACTGTGTACAATTGCAGAAACCAAAATACAAATTCAAGAGAAAAGGAAACTATCATCCTAAGGATCTATAGCAACTGCGTCAGATGATATGTCTATGGGTGCATACTTCCTTCGGATGCGTCGAATCTCGGACTCAAAGGTTGTCTTCATCTGAGCCTTCTCAAGAACTAGATGATTAACAATATCCTTCCAAGCACTAGAAGGTTGAGGTATGCTAGAGGAAGATAAACCCTCTGGCTCTCTCTGTCTCTTCACTACATGGTCTTCAAGATCTCAATAAGTGCATGTAAGACCCCAATTTTGACCCTAAGATCCCTCATTCTATATGCATTGGCTTTGGGATCACACCTTGGCATCCTCTTTACCCCTTATTCATTGGGTTTGCATTAGGAGAGATCACCAAGCACACTTTTTATTGTATCATACTTTGCTTTTCATTTTTTACTAACCCAAATACCAAAAATATGTCAATGTATAGTTTGTTACTTTTACAGGTAGTGTGTGTGTTCACTCATGCTATATCAAGCTCATATATAGGGTATGAGACCCTCAATGCAAGGAGTTCAATCAAGAGGCGGTTCACATTGACTCTAGACATCATATATGGGTCCCTATTGATCTTCACATATCATTTTGATCAAGAATTCATCAAGAGTTTGAAGATTGTTTGCCTTGGAAACCCTAATTCATTTGGGTATCTTGTGTGACTTCCTCAATAAGTTTCTTCAACATTTGGTCAAATATTTCAAGGGATACTTCATATTACATCATTTTATGCATATATGATTCTCCATGAGTCCCAAAAGTCAAGAGAATGTCGAGCTAGCAAGGTAGTTCATGGTGGTTGATCAGAGAAATTCAACTGGTCAAAACTGAGGTTCCCTAGACCCTATCTCCTACAATATTTGTCATCTAAAAATGATTAAAAGATAAACGTTACTCAAAGTGACATTCCAAACAAATTTCATGTTGAAGTCAAGAGCTAATTCGTCTTGGAAAGTCATTTTTTATGGTGAAAGATTATAAGTCATTTTGTTTGAGCCCTAGTTTGGAGATCAACTTCCCAAGACAATAACTTGCTCAATTTTTATGATATGAAATCCATTCAAATTCCATTATCAAATTAAAGGTGTCTAATTAAACTTTTATGTTTGTAGGAAGTTCAAATTCAACTTGCAGATGCATGTGCCAAGAGGTAACATTATAGGTCATTTTGGGCCAATACCATTGAACAAGTGATTTTCCTCAACTTCTAAAATGCATAACTCCTTCATGCCAAATCCGAATGAGGTTAAATTTGTGACCAAATTGAAGAGGTTTGAAAGAGATACAACTTTGATGAAGGAACTTTTTTCATTTGAAGTCCATATCAAAAGTTATTCAAGGTGGAAGAAGTGAACATTTGACTTGGTACTTCGAAAATTTTCAAACATGTTTGATTTTCCAAACTTACACCTCAAAATTCATCATGATCCAAGCTTCAAATGAAAAAGTGTTCAACATCAAAGTTGTTCCCCTTGACCTTACCTTTCCAAAAAGTCTATGATCATCTCATTTCTCCAAAGAATGAAGGACTTGCGCATCGGTTCTTTTCAAAGGATCAATTGGATGATTTTCACTTTAACAATTCAAACATAAATGCATGGACACATGACATGATTTCAGCATGATCCTCAGGAATTTTTGGACCTGATAGCATCACTTGATGGGCCCATCACACGGCCATGCAAGCATGCAAGGTGAATTGCTAATTTTGGAAAAATTTGGAAGTGTATGGAAATGAATCTCATGGCCTATAAATACAACCCCTCATGCTCAGAATTGAGGACCTCATGCCCAAGCTTTGAACCTGCAATTCAAACCCTCACCATTAAAGGATAACCTTGAAGGTTTTCATTTGAAAATCGAGCTTCAAATCTCATTCTGTTTTGAGATTGAAACTCCAAGAGTCCAGGCCATTTTCTGATCTTAATCACTTCCTATAAGCTTCTGAAACAAAGCCAAGTACAGTTGGAATCAAGATCAAGCAAGGTTGAAGCTCCTCGAAGGTAATTTTTCAGAATTTTCATCTCTTTGATTCTCCCTTAATTCTTTATCATTCTTTATGATTTTTGGTTGGCTGAAGTTCTACCAATGTAGGCAAGAAGATTGAGTTTCTTTGAGGTCAAGTCGAAGCAACTCAGTTCATGATCCTCAAAATTCAAATCCCTGTATCTTTTTATATACTTGGAATTGGAGAAAATTGAGTCCAGATTCGAGCTCCTAAGCATTTTTTCTTAAAATCCATGTCCTTGTTTTTCATTTGTGTGATAGTTGATGGTGGACCAGTCCGGTGAGGTCCACCGAAGAAGAAGACCGGAGCCCTAGCTCCGATGGTGTGTTGTCACGCCTCTCAACCATCAAATCCATTCAAAATGTTTTAATCTTAGCCCTTGGTTATGATTACCATTGGTGTGACGCGTTTGACTTGGTCTATCGTGGATAGCGCACGTGTGGCCATCAGATCTGCCACCTCAATTAATGAGGGAGATCTGGTGGCCCTTCTTTTATTTTTAATTCTATTTTATATTCTGATTTTTCATTTAATCCACTTATTTTGATTAATTCATATTAATTTCATTTTTAATCCAAAAAATATGGGACTTTCACCAAAAATCTTTAAATATTTTTATTCTTTCATTTTTCTGAATTAAAATTATTGTTTGGATTAATTTTGACATTTTTCATGAATTAATTATTTTTGTGCATATTTTTAATTGTTTAAAAATGTTTTTGACTTTTCAAAAATCATGAATTTTTCTGTCTAAGGTCCTTTGACCTTGATTGACCTAGAATAAATCTCTTGGCCATTTATTTGGTGTTTTGAAGAGATTTTAGGTTTGACCAAACTAAATTGAATTTAAATGCATTTTTTATTTGATTTTTGATTGATTAATTGTATAAAAATTATGTTGAGCCATTTTTATTGACCTGTGACGTTTGATTATGTGTTTGGGCCTTGGTCAAGGTTGATTTTACTTTTGTTGAGTTAAAATCATTGGATTTAGGGGATTGATGAAATATATATTTCATCTCCCAAAATGAATGAATGATTTTAATTTGATAAAATTCCTCCCATGACCAATGTGTGTTTCTCTCATCTCCCCTCCCTCTTTATCTTAAATCCCATTCTTTCCCATACCTTTCAATGACCAATGAAGTCTCCAAATCCTAAGGCTAATTGGTTCATCAATAACCTTGTGTTAGATGAACCAATACAAGTATGGATGAGATAGGTCCATCCTTTGATCTTTTTTTTCTTTTAGTGTGTGGTATGTTTTAGGAGTTTGGTTCATTATACCAAATCTCTAACATGCATTAGCACCAAAAATTTTATTGCCCGACCTCAGATAGTTGTGACTTCTACATAAGTTTAATTACGATTGCTTAACATAGAGCTAAATTTGATCCTAAAGGCATAGCATTCTAGTAAGTGTGATTGTAAGTCTCCCATCTTTCATGGTATTGTGTGGAAACTTGGTTCAAGGATTCATGCTTGAGAATAGATGGTTGAGTGTTCTCCAAAGAATGACTTAATCAATTGAAAAGTAAAACATCACTAACATCTAACTAA
Organism: Lathyrus oleraceus; assembly: GCF_024323335.1. NCBI lineage: Eukaryota > Viridiplantae > Streptophyta > Magnoliopsida > Fabales > Fabaceae > Lathyrus > Lathyrus oleraceus. The sequence continues at coordinate 388,362,293 of NC_066582.1, forward strand.
CTAACATTTGGCTAACTTTTTATTAATAATGCTTTACTTTCAAGTCATTTAATTTATGCAATTTAATTTCTAAGTCATTTACCATTCATTGCCATTTACATATCATTTAACTTGTTTATGTTTATGTCATTTTCAGTTTGCTCATTTGAGCCTTTTATTATGTTTGTATATATTTGTTTGTATATTGTGTTTGTGATCTTAGGACCTTAAAATACCTAATAAATAATAAAAACCTAAGAAACGTTTGTGTGGACTGTTGGGTTTGATCTGAACTTTTGGACATAGAATTAGGCAACATTCCATATGTAAAAGGACTTGGTCAATGCCAACATTTCTCAGACCAAGTTATTGTGATTTGGGCTTTCGTTTGATGCAAGTATTGGGATCCACTTGAATTCATCTGCTCCATGGTCTTGATGCAACTGTTATTTTGATCTCATGCCTAATACCTTATTCTGAGCAAAATCAAGGAGTATTTCATCTGGTACATGAGAAGACAAAAGAAGACTGTCAGCTATGGATTTGCTTGCTTGGATGTGTCCATCTTTATTTGATGCCTTGCTCTTCATATTGCCAATTGCTTGCTGATTATTGCTTGATTCAAAGTCCAAAGGGATAATGGGTTTTCTATATGACATTCGTGTCTGTTGGATTGCATCCCATTGGTCAGATCTTTTCAACTCTTAACTTTTAATTTTATGCTTAGGATTAGTCTCTTCATCTTCTCCCACTTCTTAAATTTCAAAATCTCTCCCCTTTTTCAAAAAAATTTTTTGCTTGTGATTTCAAAACTTAGACTTTATTGCAAATTAGAAACTTTGGCCTTATGTCATTGCATTTTTAAACTCTTTTCTTAATCAAACTTGTAAATGAACTTAACTATATTGACTTAAAATTTCAAAATACAAAAAGAACTAACACCCATTCAAACTTTTGGGCCCTTTGTGCCTCTTTTAAACTTAAATTTTGATTAAAAACAGTCCTCTCATTTTGAAATTGTTACCACGAACTACGAGGTTTTGATCCCTCATTTTTATGTCAAACACAAAAACAGTCCGAAGGTCTTATCAAACACAAAAATATAATTAATGAATTGTTTTTCGCATCCCCATACTCTATTTGTTTCAAACATCTTTTATACCAAAAACACATACACACATAAAAAAGGGCTCCCTAGGAGTACCTAGGCCACTTTGGGTGCTAACACCTTCCTCTGTGTAACCAACCCCCTCACCTGTAATCTTTGGCATTTTATTAGTTTTGATTTGAAAAATTCTTATCTTTGGGTTTTGTTCATGCTTTTCCCTTTTCCTTTGGAAACAATAAAAGCGCGGTGGCGACTCTGGTTTTATTGACGTTAAGTTTCTCCATAGCTTAATGGTCATGAATTTACCGCTATAGTGCATCCTTGTCCTTAGACTCAAGTTGCAACTCTTCATGCTTTTGGCTCAAATCATGGAACCACTTTTCCCACATATCTTTCTCTTGCTTCTTCTTGGCCAGTGCGTCTTCTAACTCCTCCACGTCTTGGTTAGGGAGAGTTGATGGCTCAACCATAACCATAAACATAGGTCTTTCACAAACGTATGGCATCTTGAGCTCCAAGGCTCTCTTCTTCACCCAAACATTGTAAGCCTCCAAAGCTACGTAGTTACATGGACCAAACTCAGATCTACCTTTCATATGCACATTTTGCCTAGCATGTATCATCCTTTTCTTCAAAAGTTGGGGATCTTTACCCTCTTGATAAAATAGATCTTCTAACTGAGTGTTATTAGGTTTATCTCTCAAGGGGGACCCAAGTTGATGCCTAGCCAATGCAGGATTGTAGTTGGTTCCTCCTTGTGTACCAATAAGAGGCAAACTAGAGAATTCACCATAACTATCAATAATGTCCAAACTACCCAATGCAGAACCATACCAAACAATATCATCATTAGTGAGAGATATAAGTCTATGAGACCACCGTACACATTGTCGGTTCTCCATGAAAGCAGGCATTTGAGGAAAGTGGGAAATAAACCACTTTTACATAAGAGGAACACATCATACAATAGTCCCACCACCTTTGGAATTCCTCAAATGAAAAGAGAAATACATGTCACCCAACAGAGTAGAAACATGATTTCCAATCAAGAAGATTCTAATGGCGTTAACATCAACAAAACCGTCAATGTTAGGGAACAAGGCTAAACCATAAATGAGCAACACAAAAATAGCTTGAAAAGCATCAATGCTACCGACCTGAGAAAAAATAGTAGCTTTTCCAATGAGGAACTCAGAGGTCAACCCAAGAATACCTCCATTCTCCGCCAAATGAGAATCAATCTCAGATTTCTTCAGATGAAGAGCTTCATCTATGACATGATATCAGGGAATCTCCTCTAATCCACTGAATGGTACCATGTCAGATACGGGCATACCTAAGAGATGGGCATACTCCTCTAACGTAGGCACAAGTTGATAATCTGGAAAAGTGAAATACCGATAAAGAGGATCATAGAACTGAACCAAAACACTCAGACGTCCTTTAACTACATCAGTAGATAACACATACAAGAGTTTCCCATGATGTTTCTTAAAGTCCAAGGGATCTAGTACAAAGGATGACAACTTCCTTAACTCTTTCAAATCAGGAAATCTGAAACTGTACTTTTTAGTGTTCCTTCATCCATAATCCATGGTCTGAAAATATTTGCAAATAAGACCTTAGTTTCCTTGAAATTTATTTTTCTGTGATGAATGTTATGATGCACGTGTATGAATGAATGCAACAATCACAAACAAGGGATCACACACAAGGAAAACACAAACAAAGGTCAAGGGATGGATCAAGTCATCATCAAGATCAATCATCCATTTTGGTGGATTATGGTTTTCACCTTATCAACGACCAAGTTCCAGTGATATTAATGAGACTTGAACGGATCAACCGAGAATCAAAGGGTTTGTTGCGAGTCACGAGCATGGAGTCAGGTTAAGAACCATCCCAAAGGAGTGTACTAAGGATAAAAACCTACATATCATATTCTAAAAAGTTCCCAGAGTCTTGATCTCATCTATTGAATATTATAGGTTAGGATAACTGACTCCTCAACCCATAATATTCTTAAGAGAAACTAGTCTGAGTGTAGTATCGCGTAACAACTGTTATCAAGTCTACACTTGAACATTCTCCGCACTACGTCCTAAATAGGCCAAGTTAGGTTAAATGTTCTATGGTCCTCGGCTTCTTGGACCCCCAAATCAGAGAAAGTAATGCCTATCCACAAATAAGTTGTGTGACATCAGTAACTCCAAAGAGGTCTCCATTGAGTAGATGGGTCTCAAGCCAACTTTTTATGGACTACTCCACACAAGTTGAACATGACTATACCATCCTCCTATCTTAATTGCACTCAAGTCCGGGTTAAAACATATCTCACCATACAAAGATCACCAAGCATAACAAACAAATTATATCATAAAAACAATATAAACAAACATCAAATATACAAATATATACACATAAAAAAAGTAGGCTAAACCCACTGAGGACTACTCCCCGTAGAGTTGCCATTTAATTTCTGTAGCGGTAAATTCATGACCATCAAGCTATAGATAAGACAAATGTCAATAAAACCTATGTCGCAACCGCAATTTTATTGTTTCAAAAGGAAAAGGGAAAAGTACGAACAAAACCTAAAGATAAGAAGTTTTCAAATCAAAACTAATAAAATGCCAGAGATTGCATGTAAAGGGGTTGGTTACACAGAGGGAGGGTGTTAGCACCAAAAGTGTCCTAGGTACTCCTAGGGAGCCCTTTTTTATGTGTGCATATGTTTTTGGTATAAATGATGTTTGATAAAATAGAGTGTGGGGATGAGAAAGAATTCATTGATTATATTTTTGTGTTTGACAAGACCTTCGGTCTTATGCCTACGTACCAACTTAAAAATGAGGGATCAAAACCCCGTAGTTCGTGGTAAAAAATCCAAATAAGTTGGTGAATTGCTTTTAAGAAAACTTTAATAAGAAAATGGCACAAAAGGCCAAAAATTTGAATGGAGTTGTTTGTTGTTTTGGTCTTTTGAAATTTAAGTCAATATGGTTAAATTTATTGACACATTTGATTTAAGAAAAAAGTTTGAAAGTCAATGGCATAAGGCCGAAGTTTCTAATTGTTAAAACATGTCTAAGTGGGAAATCATAAGACAAAGAAAATTTTGGAAAAGAGGGAGAAATTTTGAAATTTAAGAAGTGGGAGGAGATGAAGAGGCTATCCTAAGCACACATTTAAAAGTTAAGAGTTGAAAAGATCTGGCGAATGGGATGCAATCCAACAAACAAGAATGTCATATCGAAACCCATTTTCCTTTGGACTTTAATCAAGCAATAACCAATAAGCAATGAGAAATATCCAGACACCATGAAGATCAAGACATCAAATAAAGATAGCCACATCAAAGCAAGCACTCCAATAGCTAGCAGTCTTTATTACTTTCCAATGCATCAGATGAAATGTTCCTTGATCAACTCAAAAGAAAACATCAGACATAGACAAACAACAAAATAAGCAATTAAGCACCAAGATAGAGTAGCAGATGAATCAAAGAAATTATCAAGGTCTTGTATCAGATGAAGGCTCTATTTAAGATAGCCTAGTCTCTAAATGTTGGCATTGACCAAGTCCTTTAGCACATGGGAAGTTGCCTAATCCTAAGTCCAAAAGTTTAGATCAAGTCCAACAGTCCACCAAATGTTTTTTAGGGTTTTTCTTGTTATTAAATGTTTTAAGTTTCAAAGACCATAAACAAAACCAAAAGCAAGCAAACAATACATACAATCACAAGATGTGGCTCAAATGAGCAAAGTGAAAAGGACTGAAACATAAACAAGTTATATGAAATGTAAATGGCAATGAATGATAAAGGACTGAAATTTAAATTGCATAAAGTAAAGGACTTGAAAGTAAAGCAATGTCAATAAGAGTTAGTCAAAGGTTAGTCATATGTTAGTAGTGAATTTTAATTGATTAAGTCATTCTTTGGAGAACACTCAATCATTCATTCACAAGTATGGATCCTTAAACCAAGACATCTTGCATGAGAATGGCTCAAACTTGGATAATTCAACAAGTATGCCACTAGCTCTCATGAAAGGAAAAATGGTCAAGTCTCCACAAAATGCCATGAAGAATGGGAGGTTTACAATCTTACTTACTAGAATGCAATGCCTTGAGATCAAAATTCGTGTTTTGCCATAATGCACACTATAGGCCAGACCACCTAAAACCAGTTTTTTCCATGTCCCAAGCCACCAATTCATGCACATTCCATTCCATTTGGGACAAGTTGATGCAACAATAATTAGAGGCACCAAATGCATACCCAAATGAGAGTGGCAAGTTGGTACGTGTGCAGCCAAACATTAAATCCCAAGAAAGCTCAAAAATTGCCAAACTCGGGTACAAACCAAATGAGCTTCAGAAGGTGTGGGGACCATGATTGTTTCACCAAAAGCATTCTCTATGCATAGCACAAGGATGGAAGAGGAATTGCAGGTGCCCCATCACTCACCCTTAGCCAACATGTTTCATTTTTGTCACTTTTTTGGGCACACACAAACTCAATCATTTTAACACTGAACACTCACCCTAATCACTCCCTAACTTCCCTATAAATAAAATATCCTTCTCCCTCCAAGAATTAAGCTTAAAATCCATTGAACCCCTTCAAAAAATACCCCTCATTTCCCTAAAAATAGAGAATGTGATTGGAGTATTTGGGCCATTTTCAACACATCAAAAACATTCCAACACCTTCCCTGAACCTCCATGAAGCTAACTAGATCAATAGGAGTGGTTGAGACATCTTCGTCTAAGCTCCCCAAATACTTCGAAACTTGCACATGAACCTTTTTCCGGCATGGTAGTAAACACAACCATCTCGTTTCAAAGAAGTTACCACCATGCTCCTCATGTTCCACTGATGCTTAACCCCATAATTTGAGCTTCAATCACTACACATACACCATATAATTTGTGTTTTAGGTTCTAGCTTTCATTCGTGTTTGGTTGAAATTCTCCATACTCAGAGCCAATAAATGAATCATGAGTATGGAGGGAGCAACGATGATCAAAGGGGAAGTGAAATCCATACTTGATTCCACTTAAAACCTTGAGTTGTAGAAGTGATATTTTCAAGTTTGGATCGAGGTTTTAGAAGATGCTAACGCTTGCTTCCTGCATTTCCCTTTTCCATTTAAATTTAAAAAATTTACATGGAGTGTTTTCATTGGTTGTTTAAGATGATGTGGCCTCCTTGGCTTCATGTTTTTTTTGGTCAACGCACGCAGATGGTCCCCCTAATCAGAGCCATCCCTTTTGTTTACTTTTCTAAGTATGTTGATCATGTGGCCACAAAATGTTTTTTTGGCATGGCGCATGGACCATTGAATTAGATCCAAGGGGCCTGGTTGTTAGAATTGTTTGAACAAGATTTTGGTTCTGCAATATATCTCTAAGTTTTTATGATAGCAAAGAATGAAACAATTTGGTACCCTAATAAAATTCTGTAAGTGTGTAAGATTCTAAGGTAAACTGAATCTGATGAAACAACATATGGCATCTGACACAGTCCAAATAGTTGATCTAGAAATGAAGATGTCATATCTAGCTCTGAATAAATGTGTCTGAGAAATATACACAGACTATCAGTAAATCTCACATCAGAAGACTCTGAAAGTTTAAACTGTGAAGACTCTACTATGAAGGAAGTAAATCTAAAGACTCTGAAGACGTTAGATCTGTAGACTCCGAAGACACTCTATCTGAAGATCAGTCAAGCCAATAATGAAGACTACTCAAAAAACAACTATCTGAAGAATACAAGATCTACTCAAAGACTATGAACTCCACTCACTTTGATTCACGGCCAACAGATCATCTAAATCAGAAACTTAATAAAGAAGTATTCCAAGTATGGTATGAATCTATATATGGAAAACATTGACTACACTCTAAGACTGTTATGGAAAGGACAAGAAAATTAATGTCATTAAGTCCAATAATTGGAAAGATATCATCATGAATATTTTCTACAATGGTATCATCTCCAAGAATTATATAAAGGACTCACTATCATCATACAAAAAAAATAGAAGCTATCATGCAAGAATTCTATAATACACCTTGGACCATATCCTAAATACTTGCTATTGTAGAATTCAGTTATCACACACGAGTTGTTGCTCATAGTGTGATCATTGATCATCAGTTTTTATTTGTGTTCATCTTGCTTATTTGGAAGCACCAAACACACTCTTGTATTTCTCTATAAGTTGTTGTAATTCCTCAAGTGACTTGTGAAGTCTATAGACTTGAGAGGGCTAAGAGAGTGTGGAACTCTTAGACGATTGTTGTAATCTTTCTAGATTATTGGATTAAGTCCTTATTGAAGGAGAAATCACCTTGGCCGAGTGGACTGGAGTAGCTTTGACTTTCAAGAGAACGAGGATAAACTTTTGTGTTGTTTGTTTTTACCTTTGTGTGTGTGGTGTTGCAAAAGTTTTTATTTCCAGTGAAAATAATTCAAACCCTCCTTTCTTGTTTTTCTCTACCTTCAATTGGTATCAGAGCTTTGGCTCTGTTATTGATTTTTGAATCAAACACTTAACAATGTAGAGAGTCCAACATGAGAAAAACATCATGGCTAACAGAAACGAAAGAGATAGTTACAACGCTAAACCTCCAGTTTTTAATGTAGAAAAAATTGATTACTGGAAAGATAGAATTGAAAGCTTCTTCTTAGGCTACGATGTTGATTTATGGGACATTGTTACAAATGGTTATGAACCACCCATCTCTTCCCTTAGCATCATTATACCAAGAAGCAAAATGAGTGATGATCAGAAGCGTGATTTTAAGAATCACCACAAAGCCAAAACTATTATGTTAAATGCTATATCTTACAATGAGTACGAAAAGATCATCAACATGGAAACAACTAAAAAAATCCTTGATTCCTTGAAGATGACTCACGAAGGAAATAAACAAGTTAAAGATACTAAGGCTCTGGCCTTAATCCAAAAGTATGAAGCCTTCAGAATGAAAGATGATGAAGCTGTTGAGGTAATGTTTTCTAGATTCCAAACTTTAGTTCCAGGTTTCAAGGTTCTGGACAAGGGTTACACTACAGCAGATCATGTTAAGAAGATAATCGCAACCCTTCCAAAGAAGTGGAGACCAATGGTTACTGCCTTGAAGTTATCTAAGGATTTGAATAACATAAGCCTTAAATAACTTATTAGGTCCCTAAGGAATCATGAGATAGAGCTAGAGGGAGATGAACCTCAGAAGAAAAACAAATCAGTAGTTCTAAAGTCTAGATCAGAAAGAAGGAAGCCAGAATAGAATAAAGCCTTTCAAGATCAAGAAGAAGACGACGAGGACTATGAGAATGAAGATTCTGATGATGAAGATGAGTTATCTCTTCTATCCAGAAGAATCAAACAACGCTAGAGAAAAAGAAATAACAACTTCAGAAGACCCAGATAGAAGGGAGAGCGTCCAGAGTCAATCTCTAGAGGCAGACCCAACAAAGAAGTGACCTGCTATGAATGCAAAAAACCTAGACACTACAGAAATGAATGCCCATAGCTTAAGAAATACATATCCAAAAAGGAAGGTTTCAAGAAAAGCTCCTTCAAAGCAAATAAGAAGGGACTCATGGCAACATGGGATGACTCTGAATCTGAAGCTTCAGAATCCGATCCTGAAGAGGAGCAAGCAAACGTTGCACTCATGACCACCACTTCTGAAAGTTCATCTGAAAAGGAGTCTGACTCTAAAGAGGTATTCTCTAATTTTTCTCATTCTGATCTGGAAGCCTATTTATCAAAATCTCTAAGATCTTTATAGAAGCTTCGATAGAAATTCAAGATCCTAAAAAGGATTCATGAAGAGACTGTTGAAGAGTGTCATAAGCTTGGGAAAGAAGTTTCTGAACTTAAATAAAACAACTATATTCTTAAAAAGGAAAATGAATTCTCAACCAAAAAATGTTTAAAACTTGAAGAAACTCTTTCTAAAGCTCCACCCACTTTTGAAACCATCATATATAAATATGAAAAGGCTTTTCAGAAATTTTTGAACAGTGGACTCAAAAGAAGCAAAATGGCTTCTATGATTTATGGTGTTAGTCACAATAAGAAAAGAGGAATTGGATATGACTCTGATGAAGATGATTTAAAACCTTCTGCAACAAGCAAACTAAAATCTCCTTTTTCTTATCATTACACACATGTACAAACACAGAAATTCAATAATGCTAGAAAACCCAAAGTTGTCAGAAACTCTAGGAGAACTAATCATAAAGGACCCAAAAGATTATGGGTACCAAAAGATAAAATAGTATATGTTGTAGATATCTTATGCAACAGAGTTAAAACACCAATCATGGTACCTAGACTCTGGATGCTCGCGACACATGATGGGAAGAAAGCATATGTTCCAAAGCCTGGAACTTAAAGACACTGGCTTCGTAGGCTTTGGAGGAAATCAGAAAGGAAGAATCAGAGGATCTGGAACAATTGGTAATGGATCTCTTCCCTATATTTTTTATGTCCTTTTATATTGAAGTATTAATGCATAACTTCTTATCCATAAGTCAATTAAGTGATAATGGTTGTGCTATAATCTTTAATCAAAAAACGTGCAAAGCTGTAAATCAGAAAAATGGCACAGTCCTTTTCACTGATAAGGGGAAGAACAAAATTTACAAAATTAAGCTTTCAGATTTTAAAAATCAAAATGTAGAATGTTTAATGTCTGTAAATGAAGAGAAATGGGTGTGGCATAGACGCTTGGGTCACATTAGTTTGAGGAAGATTTCTCAGCTAAATAAACTTGAGTTAGTCAGAGGCCTACCTAAGCTGAAGTTTTCTTTAAATGCTCTTTGAGAGGCATGTTAGAAAGGAAAATTTTCTAAAACAACGTTCAAAAATAAAAATGGTGTTTCTACCTCTAAGCCTCTGGAACTTTTACACTTTGACCTGTTAAGACAGTGTCAGTCAATGGTAAGAAGTATGGACTTGTCATTGTTAATGATTATAGTCGTTGGAAATGGGTAAAATTTCTAAGACACAAGAATGAGTCACATTATGTGTTCACTAGTTTCTACTCAAAAGTGAAAAATGAATTTGACTCTAAAATCATCAGAGTCAGAACTGATCATGGTGGTGAATTCGAAAATAAACTTTTTGAAGAACTTTTTGACTCTAATGGAATATCCCATGATTTCTCCTGTTCTAGAACTCCATAACAAAATGGAGTTGTAGAAAGGAATAATATGACCCTCCAAGAAATGGCCAGAACAATGACCAATGAAAAAAATGTGGCTAAGCACTTCTGGGCTGAAATGTGAATACAACGTGTTACATTCAGAATATAATCTCTATTAGACCTATTTGGAGAACACTCCTTATGAACTATGAAAGAGAAGAAAACCCAACATTTCTTATTTTCATCCTTTTGGATATTCTGGTTTTATTCTGAATACTAAAGATAATCTGAACAAGTTTGACTCTAAAGCATAAAAGTGTATTATGTTGGGATACTCAAAACGCTCTAAAGGCTATAGAGTATACAATACAGAAACACAAATTGTGGAAGAATCAATACATGTCAAATTTGATGATAAGCTTGACTCTAAAAAGTCAAAGCTAGTTGAGAAGTTTACAAATTTGGAGATAACTCTTGCAGGTTCTGACAAAAAGACCAAAGAATCTAAAGAGGTAGAAAAGGAAATGTCAGAAGCACCTGAACTCTCAATCAATAAGAAAAGATCAAGAAATAGATTGAATATTTCTGAAGAATTGATTCTGGGAAACAAGGATGAAGCAGTTAGAATAAGATCAACATTCAAAGTTTCTGAAGAAACACTTCTAGGACTAATATCTCTGATAGAGCCAATATCTTGAGAAGAAGCTCTTCAAGACAAAGAATGGATTTTGGAAATGAAATAATAACTTAATCAATTTGCAAAGAATGATGTCTGGTATATTGTACCAAGACCAAAGGGAACCCATGTGATTAGAACCAAATGGGTATACAGAAACAAACTCAATAAAAAGGGTGAAGTGGTTAGAAACAAAGCACGACTAATAGCACAAGGTTATAGTCAACAGGAAGGTATTGACTACAATGAAACCTTTGCTCCAGTCGACAGGTTAGAATCTATTCGTCTACATGTATCTTTTGCTATAAATTACTCTATCAAATTATATCATATGGATGTCAAAAGTGCGTTTCAGAATGGATATATTTTTGAAGAAGTCTTTGTTCATCAGCCTCCTGGTTTTGAAACTCAAAATGTCCAGGACATGTTTTTAAACTGAAAATATCTCTTTATGGTCTGAAACAAGTTCCCAGAGCTTGGTATGAAAGACTAAGTTCTTTTCTTTTGGAAAACGATTTTATTAGAGGCAAAATGGACTCCACTTTCTTCTTAAAAAACATTTGAAATGACCTTATGATCTATCAGATATACGTTGATGACATAATTTTTGGTTCTGCTAACCCCTCTGTTTGTCAATAATTTTATGAGCTAATGCATGATGAATTTGAAATGAGTCTGATGCAAGAACTAAAGTTCTTTCTGGGGATTGTGTTAAGGTAAATTCATGATCGTCAAGCTATGGATAAGCTTAACGTCATTAAAACTAGAGTCACCATCGCGCTTTTATTGTTTCCAAAGGAAAAGGGAAAAGTATGAACAAACCCAAAGATAAGAAGTTTTCCAATGAAAACTAATAAAATGCCAGAGATTAAAGGTAAGGGGGTTGGTTACACATAGGGCAGGTGTTAGCACCCAAAGAGTCCTAGGTACTCCTAGGGAGCCTTTTTTTATGTGTGCATGTGTTTTTGGTATAAAATATGTTTGATAAAATAAAGTGGGGTAATGAGAAAATAACTCATTTATTATATTTTTGTGTTTGACAAGACCTTCGAACTTGTGCCATCGTACCAACATAAAAATGAGGGATCAAAACCTCGTAGCTCTTGGTAAAAATTTCAAATGAATTGGTGCGTTGGTTTTAATGAAAATTTAGGAAGAAGGCACAAGAGGCCAAAGTTTGAATGGGGTTGTTAGTCTTTTTTTGCCTTTTTGAAAATTAAGTCAATATGGTTAGGTTTAATTACAAATTTGATTAAGAAATGAGTTAAAAAAAATTCACGGGCATAAGGCCAAAGTTTCTAATCATTAAAACATGTCTCAGTTGAAATTACAAACATAGAAAGTTTTTGAAAAGGGGAGAGATTTTTGAAATTAAAGAAGTGGAAGGAGATGAAGAGACTACCCTAAGCAAAAATTTAAAATTTAGGAGTTGAAAGGATCTGACCAATGGGATGCAATCCAACAGACAAAAATGTCATATAGAAACCCATTTTCCTTTGGACTTTGATCAAACAATAAGCAATAAGCAATAAGAAATAAATAATATCTATACATCATGAAGATCAAGGCATCAAATAAAGATAGCCACATCCAAGCAAGAAAACTCCAATAGCTAGCAGTCTTCATTGTCTTCCCATGTATCAGATGAAATAATCCTTGATCAACTCAGAACAAAGCATCAAGCATAAGATCAAAATAGTAATTAAGCACAAAGATAGAGTAGCAGATGAACCCAAGAAATTCCCAAGGCTTATATCAGATGAAGGCACAGTTCAAAATAACTTAGTTTTAAAATGTTGGCATTGGCCAAGTCCTTTTAGTACAAGGAATGTTGCCTAATCCTAAGTCCAAAAGTTCAGATCAAGTTCAACAGTCCACCGGATGTTTTTTAGGGTTTTTCTTGTTATTAGGTATTTTAGGGTCCTAAGACCACAAACAAACAATATATATACAATCACACGATATGGCTCAAATGAGCAAAGTGAAAATGACATAATCGTAAACAAGTTATATGAAATGTAAATGGAAATTAATGATAAATGACTCAAATTTAAATTGCATAATAGTAAATTACTTGAAAGTAAAGCAATATTAACAAGAGTTAGTCAATTTTTAGTAAAACATTAGTCAAGTATTGATGGTGATTTTAATTGATTAAGTCATTCTTTGGAGAACACTCTACCATTCATTCACAAGTATGAATCCTTAAACCAAGACATCTTCCATGAGAAGGGCTCTAACTTGGATAATTCAACAAGTATGCCACTAGCTCTCATGAAAGGAAAAAAGGTCAACTCTCCACACAATGCCATGAACACTGAGAGACTTACAATCTCACTTACTAGAATATGTAGAGGTAGATTCATGACCATCAAGCTACAAATAAACTTAACATCGATAAAATCCGAGTCGCCACCGCTCTTTTATTGTTTCCAAAGGAAAGGGAAAAGTACGAACAAAATCCAAAGATAAGAAGTTTTCAAATCAAAACTAGTAAAATGCCAGAGATTACAGGTAAGGGGGTTGGTTACATAGAGGAAAGGTGTTAGCACGCAAAGTGTCCTAGGGAGCCCTTTTTTATGTCTGTATGTGTTTTTGGTATAAAATGATGTTTGAGAAAAATAGAGTGCAGGGATGACAAAAGAATTCATTCATTATATTTTTGTGTTTGACAAGACCTTCAGACTTGTGCCTACGTACCAATATAAAAATGAGGGATCAAAACCTCATAGTTCGTGGTAAAAATTTCAAAGTTGGTGAATTACTTTTTAACAAAAATTTAATTGAGAAGGTCACAAAGGGGCCAAAGGTTTGAATGGAATTGTTAGTTCTTTTTGTCTTTTGAAATTTTAAGTCAATATGATTAGATTTATTTACAAGTTTGGTTTAAGAAAAAGAAGTTCAAAAATTCAATGGCATAAAGCCAAAGTTTCTATTTGAAATAAGGTCTAAGTTTGAAATCACTAGCAAAGAAAGTTTTTAAAAAGGGGGAGAGGTTTTGAAATTTAATAAGTGGGAGGAGATGAACAGACTAATCCTAAGCATAAAATTAAAATTTAAGAGTTGAAAAGATCTGACCAATGGGATGCAATCCAACAGACAAGAATCCATATAGAAACGCAGTTTCCCTTTGGACTTTTAATCAAGCAATTAGCAATATCGGACATCATGAAGATCAAGGCATCAAATAAAGATAGCCACATCCAAGCAAGCAAATCCCATCGCTAGCAGTCATCTTTGTCTTCTCATGTACCAAATGAAATACTCCTTGATCAACTCAGAATAAAGCATTAGACACAAGATCAAAATAATAGTTTGCACCAAGACAATGTAGCAGATAAACTTAAACACATCCCAAGACTTGCATCAGATGAAGGCTCAGTTCATAATAACTTGATTTCAGAGTGTTGGCATTGGCCAAGTCCTTTTTGCACAGGGGATGTTGCCTAGTTCTAAGTCCAGAAGTTCAGATCAAGATCAACAGTCCACCAAACATTTTTTAGGGTTTTTGTTGTTTATTAGGTGTTTTAAGGTCCTAAGACCACAAACAAAAATCAAAATGCACAAACAAAATATATACAAGATACAACTCAAATGAGCAAAGTGAAAATGAGATAAACATAAATAAGTTAAATGAAATGTAAATGGCAATGAATGATAAATGACTAGAAATTAAATTGCATAAAGTAAATGACTTGAAAGTAAAGCAATATTAATAAGAGTTAGTCAAATGTTAGTCAAGATTAATTGAAAGTTAGTAGTGTTTTTGCTTTTTTTTAATTGATTAAGTCATTCTCTAGAGAACACTCAACCAGCTATTCACAAGCATAGATCCTTAAACCAAGACATCTTCCATAGGAAGGAAAAAAGGCCAAGTTTCCATACAATACCATGAAAGATGAGAGATTTACAATCTCACTTACTAGAATGTTATGCCTTTAGGGTCAAATTTAGCTCTATGGTAAGCAATCATAATTGGACTTATGTAGAAGTCATAACTATCTGAGGTCGGGCAATACAAATTTGGGTGTTAATACATGTTAGAGATATGGTATAATGAACCAAACACCTAAAATATACCACACACTAAAAGAAAAGATCAAGAGGGATGAACCTATCTCATCCATACTTGTACTGGTTCATCTAACACAAGGTCTTTGATGAACCAATTAGCCTTAGGATATTTGAGATTTCATTGGTCAATGAAAGGAATGAGAAATAATAAGGATGCAGATGAAGGGGAAAGGGAATGAGAGAAACACAAATTGGTCACGGGAGGAATTTTATCAAATTAAAATCATTCATTCATTTTGGGAGATGAAATGTACATTTCATCAATCCCCTAAATCCAACGATTTTAATCCAACAAAAGTCAAATCCACCTTGACCAAGGCCCAAACAAATAGTCAAACATCACAAGACCATAAAAATGGCTCAACATAATTTTTACACGATTAATCAATTAAAAATCAATTTAAAAATGCATTAAAATACAAATTGGTTTGGTCAAAACATACAACTTCTTCAAAACACCAAATAAACGGCCAAGAGATTTATCCTAGGTCAAACAAGGTTAAAGGACCTTAGACAAAAAAATTCATTATTTTTGAAAAGTCAGAAGTATTTTTAAACAATTAAAAATATGCACAAAAACATTTAATTCATGAAAAATATCAAAATTAATAAAATAATTTTAATTCATAAAATGAAATAGAAAAATATTTAAAGATTTTTGTTGAAAGTCCCATATTTTTTGGATTAAAAATGAAATTATTATGAATTAAACAAAATAAAGTAATTAAATGAAAAATCAGAAAATACAAAAAAAATAAGGGCCATCAGATCTCCCTCGTTAATTGAGGTGGTAGATCTGATGGCAAAAACGCGCACTCCATCAGGTTCCACAGTCAATCCATGTACACGCATGGTAATCAGAAGCGAAGGCCGGGATTAGAAGATGGTGAGAAGATCTGATGGTTCAAGACATTGCCAACATATCACCGGAGCTAGGGCTCCGATTGTCTTATCTGATGGACCTCACCAGACTGGTCCACCACCAAAATGAAAAACAAGGACATGGATTTAAAGAAAAATGCTCAGTAGCTCGAATCTGGCCTCAATTTTCTCCAATTCCAAGTATATAAAAAGATACAGGGATTTGAATTTTGAGGATCATGAACTGAGTCGCTTTGATTTGACCTCAAAGCAACTCAATCTTATTGCCTACATTGGTAGGACTTCATCCAACCAAAAATCACAAATAATAGTGAAGAATTAAGGGAGAATCGAAGAGATGAAAATTCTGAAAAGTTATCTTTGAAAGAGCTTCTACCTTGCTTGATCATGATCCTAATTATGCTTGGCTTGGCTTTAGAAGCTTGTGGGAGGTGATTAAGATCAAAGAGAGGCTTGGACTCTTGGAGTTTCAATCTCAAAACATAATGATATTTGAAGCTCGATTTTCCAATGAAAACCTTCAAGATTATCCTTTAATGGTGAGGGTTTGGATTGCAGGTTCAAAGCTTGGGCATGAGGTCCTCAATTCTGAGCCATGAGGGTTGTATTTATAGCAAATGTGATTCATTTCCACACACCTCCAAAATTTTCCAAATTTAGCAATTTTCATTGCATGCTTTGCATGGGTGTGTGATAGGCCCATCAATTGATGTATTCAGGTCCAAAAGTGCTTGTGTATCATGCTGAAATCATGTCATAGGCCATGTATTTAAATTTGAAATGTGAAGGTGAAATTCATCCAATTGGTCCCTTGAAAAGAACCCATGCACAAGTCCTTCATTATTTGGCCAAATGAGGTGATCTTGGACTTTTTGGAAATGTGAGATCGAGGGTAACAACTTTAATGTTGAACACTTTTACATTTGAAGCTTGGATCATGATGAATTTTGAGGTGGAAATTTGGAAAGCCAAACATATTTGAAAATTTTCTAAGTACCAAGCCAAATGTTCACTTCTTCCACCTTGAATAAATTTTGCCATGGGCTTCAAATGGAAAAAGTTCCTTCGTCAAAGTTGTAGCTCTTTGAAACCTATTCAATTTGTTCAATGGTAATGGCCCAAAATGAGGAAAATACACAAGTCCTTCATTTGGATTTGGTGTGAAGGAGTTATGCATTTTAGAAGTTGAGGAAAATCACTTGTTCAATGGTAATGGCCCAAAATGACCTATAATGTTTCCTCTTAGCACATGCATTTACAAGTTGAATGTAAACTCCTTCCAAAAATAAAAGTTGAAAAGGACATATTCAATTTAATCATGGAACTTTAATGGATTTCATCTAATAAAAATTGAGCAAGTTATGGTCCTTGGAAGTTGACCTCATAACTAGGGTTCAGACAAAATGACCTATAATCTTTCACCATAAAAAATGACTTTCCAAGCAAAAATAGTTCTTGACTTCAACATGAAAGTTGTTTGGAATGTAATAAGGAGTAGCTTTGATCTTTGAATTATTTTCATATGACAATAATTGGGGGAGATAGGGTCTAGGGAACCCTAGTTTTGACTAGTTGACTTTCTCTGGTCAACCACCATGAACCATATTGCAAACTTGACATTCTCTTGATCATTGGGACTCATGGAGGATCATATATGTGTAAGATGATGTAATATGAAGTATACCTTGATTTATTTGATCAAATGTTAAATAAACTTGTTAAGGAAGTCACACAAGATACCCAGATGAATTAGGGCTTCCAAGGTAAACAAGCTTCAAACTCTTGATGAATTCTTGCTCAAAATGATATGTGAAGACCATGGGGATCCATATATGATGTCTAGAACCAATGTAAACCATATATTGACTGATCTTCTTGCATTGAGGGTCTTAAACCCAAGATATGAGCTTAATGGAGCATGGGTGAACACACACACTACCTACAAAAGTAAAAAACTATACATAGACATATTTTTAGCATTTTGGTTAGTAAATAATGAAAAACAAAGTATGATACAATCAAATATGCTTGGTGACCTCTCCCAATGCAAACCCAATGAATGAGGGGTAAGGAGGATACCAAGGTGTGATCCCAAAGCCAATGCAAATGATGTTATAGCATGAGGGATCTTAGGGTCAAATTTAGGGTCTTACAGCTGCCCCTATTTAAGGACATTCTGACTGAGGATGTGAAGGTTAAAATCTTCGTATCAACTCAGTAAAATGGACTTAAATAATAACATATAAAAGAAAATCTTGGTCCCTAAGAGACCTCATGATGCATATGATATGAATGTTAAAAATAATCTTCGTGGGGAAAATATTACCACAAAGGAAAAGAATCCGGAGAGATTGAAAGTCCACAGGAGCATGAGGAAAAAACTCATTGGGAAGACAGAGACTCTGGGGGATAAGTGGTTATGCGTAGGCCAGGCTAGGACTTAAAAACTACTGGAGACACGAGTGGAATTCCATGAAAATAAATCAATGGAAAGACTCGGTTGGGGATAAGGAAAAAATATGCAAGAGAAATGGGTAGATCAGAACAAAACTGAAATACCTGAACCAAACAGGGAATTGGCTACTTCACTGAGGAAATACACACTCAAACTCAACTGGGAAAGAGTGAACTTCAACACAGGAGTACCAGAAGTATATTATCTATTACTAGTTACTGGGTAGGAAGAAAATATACCCTGACAGAGGGACATCCCTTACCGGTTAGGGTAAACATATCAAGGATGACTCGTAGAGGAAAAAGAGGTCTATTAATTACCCGTTACTGGGTGTAAGACCCCAATTTTGACCCTAAGATCCCTCATGCAATTTCATCATATGCATTAGCATTGGGATCACACCTTGGAATCCTCCTTACCCCTCTTTCATTGGGTTTGTTTTGGGAGAGATCACCAAGCACTATGTGATTGTATCATACTTGTATATTATCATTTTACTAACCAAAATACCAAAAATATGTCTTTTGCATTTTCCTAACTCTTTTGTAGGTAGGGCATGATCCCATTGGTTTATCAAGTTCATATCTAGGGTTTGAGACCCTCATGGTTAAGAGCACAATCAAAGATTGATCCAAAATGTCTAAAAGCATCACATATGAGTCCCAATGATCTCTACCTGTCATATTGATTAAGTATTCTTCAAGAGTTTCAAGGTGATTTGCCTTGGAAACCCTAGTTTGACCGGGTATCTTCAGTGACTTCTCCAACAAGCTATCTCATCAATTGATCAAATTCTTCAAGGGACACTTCAAAATTCATCATATTGTGCACATATGATCTACCATGAGCCTAAAAAGTCAAGAGAATTGAAGTTTAGTAAGTTGGTTGATGGTGGTTGGCCAGATGAATTCATCTGATCAAAATTGGGTCTCCCTAGATCCTATCTCCTACAATTTTCACCATATGAAAATGATTCAAAGATAAAAGTTACTCTAAATGACATTCCAAACAACTTTCATGTTGATACCTAGAGCTAGTTTTGCTTGGAAAAGCATTTTATATGTTGAAACATTATAGGTCATTTTGTCTAAACCCTAATTTGAAAGTCAACTTCCCAAGGTCATAACTTTCTCAATTTTTATGAGATGAAATATTTACAAGTTGCTAAATAAAATTAAATATTTCTACTTCAGCTTTGATGTTTTGAGTGAGATCTAATTCAACTTTGATGAGCATGTGATATGAGGATACATTATAGGTCATTTTTTACCTATACCATTGAACAAGTGATTTTTCCAAACTTCAAAAACGTATAACTCTATCATTCTAAATCCAAATGACATGAAATTAGTGTCCATTTTGAATTTATTTGAAAGACCTACAACTTTGATGAAGACAATTTTCTCATTTGAAGCTCACATAGGAAGTTAAGCAAGGTGGAATATTCAGATATATGGCTTGACACTTAGAAAAAATTTCAACATGTTGAAATTTCAAAACATCCACCTCAAAATTCACCATGATCCAAGCTCCAAATGAAAAACTGTTCAATATAAAACTTGTTCCCCTTGATCTAAGCTTTCCAAAGAACCGAAGTTCATGCATTTTGGATGAAGTTTTCTAGGTCTGCGTATGGCTTTAACAGAGCTGCATCATTGGAGAAAATCAAATGTCCAAAATTCCATATAACATTGCCTTGCCACTCAAGCCTCATTTGAACTTCAGATCAGTTGGATATGGATCAAAATAGATTGCTTCATGGGCCTGTACACGCCCATGCAAGCTTGTGCATGAAGTAACCAAATTTAGCAATTTTTCAAGTGTGCAATTATCAATCCCAAATGCTATAAATACAAGGCCCCTGAGCTCAATTCAAACAGACCTTGCACGCCAGCTTTGGCCCCCAATTGAAACCCCTCACATTTCAAAGGAAAACCTGAGAATTTTCAACTTGAAAATTGACTCTGAATCTCACTGTTTGGAGATTCAAAAACTCCAGGATCCAAAGCTTTGTACCAATGTTAAACCTCTCCTACAAGCTTCTCAAGTGTGATCAGATCAAGGTTGAAGCAAGCAACATCAAGTTATGCATATCATTGAAGGTAAATTTCAGAAAACTTCATCTCTTTGATTCTCACTTAATTCTAATCAATTCTCTTGGATCTTTGTTTGTCTGAAGTCCTACCAATGTAGGCAAGAAGGTTAAGTTACTTAGAGGTTAAATCGAAGTAACTCAGTTGACACACCTCAAAATTCAATTCCTCATATCTTTCTATATATTTGGAGTTAGTAGAAATTGAGGTCAGATTCGTGCTCTACGCCATTTTTTATTTCAGATCATGTCCTCTTTTTTCGTTTTAGTGTTGGTGATGAGTGAACCAGTCCGGTGGACCTCGCCTGAGAAGGTGACCAGAGGTCCAGCGCCAGTGGTGTGCTGGACAAGTTTTGAGCCATTGATCTAATTTGAAATGTTTTAATCTCACGCGTTGGTTTTAATTACCATCCCTGCAGCGCATTGACTTAGGTCTATGGTGGAACGCGCGTTTGTGTCAACTTTATCTGTCACCTCAATTAATGAGGGAGGTCAAGTGGCTCACGCTTTTTTTTTTATTTTCTGCTTTTTGTTTTAATTCATTTGATTTTCATTAATTCATATTATTTTAATATTGATCCAAAAAATATGAGAGTTTCACCAATTTTTTTTAAATAAATTCCTCTTTCATATTCTGAATTAACATTATTTTTTGGATCATTATTAATATTTTCATGCTTTAATTGATTTGGTGATTATTTTTATTTGTTTAAAAATACTTTTAAGTCTTTAAAAATGCTGAATTTTTTTCTCCAATGTCCTTTGACCTTGTTTGACCTATGATAAATCTCATGACCATTTCTTTGGTGTTTTCATGAGGTTTTTAGGAATTTGGCAAACCATATTTAATTTAAATGCCTTATTTTAGTATTTTTAAATTGAATAAATGCCAAATAATTGTGTTGACCTCATGTGATGATTTGTGTAAGTTTGACTTGTGTTGTTGGGCCTTGGTCAAGGTTGATTTGACTTTGTTAAGTTAATATCATTGGATTTAGGGGATTGATGGAATGTACATTCCATCTCCCAAAATGAATGAATGATATTAATTTTTTAAAAGTCCTCCTTTGACTAATTTGAGTTTTGATCCATTCCCCTCCCTCTTCATCTATTTCCCATTCTTTATTCATTCATCTCATTTGGCCTATGATATCTCTAAGTCCTAAGGCTAGTTGATTGCAAAGTCAACATAAGTATGGATGAGATTAGGCCACCTCTTTTGCATATTTATTTTGTGTGTGGTGTGTTTCATGAGCATAGTCTATTATACTATGTCTCTAACATGCATTAACACCAAAATTATATTGCCCGACCTCATATAGTTGAGACTTCTACATAAGTCCAATTACGATTGCTTAACATAACGCTAAATTTTTGACACAAAAGGCATAGCATTCTAATTAGTGAGATTGTGAGTGTCCCCTCTTTCATGATATTGTGTGAAAACTTGGCATTTTTTCCTTCTTTTGGAAGATATCATGGCTCAAGGATCCATGCTTGTGATAACTGGGTTGAGTGTTCTCCAAAGAATGACTTAAAAATGAAAAACAAAAGCAAAACAATACTAACCTCTAACTCATTAACAACTAACATTTAATTTCAAGTCCTTTATTTTAATGCACTTTAATTTTTTTAAATTCTATTCATTTTCCATTATTCATACCATTCTAACTGTTTATGTTAATGCAATTTTCACTTTGTCCATTTGGATTATATTGTGTGATATATCTTGTTTGTTTATATTTTGTTTGTTTGTGTGGTCTTGGACCATTAATGTACATAATAAGAACAAAAACCATAAAAAAAACTTTCGTGTGGACTGTTGACTTGATCTTGGACAAATTGGACTTAGAATTTAGGAAATCTCCCTATGCTACAGGACTTGGCCAATGCCAACATTTGTGTAACCAAGTGCTTTCAATTTGAAACCTCATCTGATACATCTTTGAAGATATTTTTGGTTTCATTTGCAACATGATCATTGTGAAGCTGTTATTTTGAACCTGTGACTTGAGGAATTCATCTGCTACATGGGCTAATTTAAAGAAGATCATGGAATGGCTAAGCTTGGATGTGGCTATCTTTATTTAATGCCTTGCTCTTCAAGATTGATATAATTGTGCATTGGGTGTTGCTTGATTCAAAATATACAAGGGAATTTGGGTTTCTATAAGACATCCTTGTCTATTGGATTGCTACACATTGGTCAGATCTTTTCAAATCTTAACTTTTAATTTTGTGCATAGGATTAGTCTCTTCATCTCCTCCCAATTTCTTTAATTTCAAAATCTTTCCCCCCTTTTAAAAAATCTTCTTTGTTTGAACTAGTTTTGTTCTAAACTTTGACCATTTTGCAAATTAGAAACTTTGGCCTTATGTCATTGCTTTTTCAAACTTCATTTCTTAAATCAAACTTGTCAATAAACTTAATTATACTTGACTTAAAATTTTCAAAAGCCAAAAAGAACTAACTCATTCAAACTATTTTCTAGGCCCTTGTGCCTTTCAAACTTAATTTTTGTTAAAAATGATGCTTCCACTTTGAAATTGATATCACGAACTACGAGATTTTGATCCCTCATTTTTATGTTGGTATATAGGCACAAGTCTGAAGGTCTTGTCAAACACAAAAATATAATTAATGAATTATTTTCTCTTCCTCCCATTCTATTTGTTTGGAAACATCATTTGTACAAAAACACATATGCACACAAGAAAGGGCTCCCTAGGACACTTTAAGTGCTAACACCTTCCCTCTGTGTAACCAACCCCCTTACCTGTAATCTCTGACATTTTATTAGTTTTGATTTACAAACTTCTTACTTTTTTGGGTTTTGTTCATAGTTTTTCCCTTTTCCCTTGGAAACAATAAAAGCACGGTGGCGACCCTTGTTATTTGATGTCTTGCTTATTCATAGCTTGATGGTCATGAATTTACTGCTATAGAAATTAAGTGGCAACTCTGCTGGGGAGTAGTCTCCAGTGGGTTTAGCCTACTTTTTTGTGTGTATATAATTGTATATATGTGATGTATGTATATTTGTTTGTATGATATAATCTGCTTGTTGTGCTTGGTGATCTATGAGTGGTGAGATAAGTTCTAACCCGAATTTGATTGCAATTAAGATAGGAGGATGGTATACTCATGTTCGACTTGTGTGGAGTAGTCCTTAACAAGTTGGCTTGAGATCCATCTTCTTAGTGGAGACTCTTTTGGATTTGGAAATGTCACACAAGTATTTGTGGTTAGGCATTACTATCTCTAAATTGGGTTCGAGAAGATGAGGACCGTAGAATATTTACCCCTCTTGGCCTATTTACGACGTAGTGTGGAAACTGTTCAAGTGTAGACTTGATAACAGTTGTTACGCGATACTACACTCAGACGAGTTTCTCTTGAGAATATTATGGGTCGATGAGTCAGTCATCTTAACCTGTAATATCTGATAGATGGAATTAAGACTCTGGGAACTTTTTAGAACATGATCTACAGGTTTTAACCTTAGTTCACTCCTTTAGGATGGTTCTTACCCAGACTCCATGCTCGTGACTTACAATAAACCCTTGATTCTTGGTTGATCCAATCAAGTCTTGTCAATATTAATGCAACTTGGGTGTTGATAAGGTGTAAACCATAATCCACCAAAATGGATGATTGATCTTGACAAAGACTTGATTCATCCCTTGACCTTTGTTTGTTTGCTTTGTGTGTGATCCCTTTTTTGTGATTGTTACATTCATGCATTCATGCGCATCATAACATTCGTCACACGGAAATTTCGAGGAACTAAGGTATTATTTGCAAATATTTTCAGACCATGGATTATGGACGAAGGAGCACTAAGAAGTAAAGTTTCAGATGCCCCGACTTGAAAGAGTTAAGGAATAGAGATCGAAGCTGCTTAGGGAATTGGTAGGTAAAAACCAGTGATTAGCCAGAAACCGAAAACAGTAGATTGACTTATTTTATAATCGCTTATTTTAATCACTTTTTTGCTTTGTTTTCTAAATCGGCCACTAAAACATAAACCCCCCTTAAATAGATTTCATTAGGTTAAGAATAATACAAGAATCCTTTCGATACGATACTCGAGGTGTCACTTCCCGTTTACTTTATTTTATTACTCGTTTTTGACCCGTGTGCGACAGCGGATCAAATTGGAGCCGTTGCCGGGGACTCTTGTAGATTTTAACCATTATTATAGTCTAATCATGATTATAGTTTTAGGTGTTGTGTTTTAGCATTTTTTTTGCCCTAACTTTTATGCATTTTTGTCTTTTTGCGGTTTAGGATTAAAAAAAATCTGTTTTTAAAAAAATCGTCTCAGATTGTTCTGATTCTTTGTCGATTAACTAGAAAAAAATCAAGGATCAAAAGTCTCTAGTTAGGAACTAAATGGTGGAAGCCGTTCTAAAATCAAGGATCAAAAGTCTCTAGTTAGGAACTAAATGGGGATTCTTAATTGACGTTATTAGATTAATTTTCATGTTTTTGTATTTTTTTTTATTTTATTTTAATCGTTTTTTTCGTATTTCAATTGTTTTTTTTAATAGGGACATTGTCGGTATTTTTCTATTTGTTGTTGCATTGCTGAATTAGTTGTGTTTTCTCATTGTTTGTTGATTTTTTTTTTCTTTTCTATGGAGTTTAACATGGTTGACCAAAGAACTCTGAGAGAACTTATTTCCCCTGATGTTGATTATAATGATTTGTGTATTGATAAGACTCGAGCTATTGCCAAATCCTTGATTGGGAACATGTCACTTAACTCCCAACAGTTCATAACCAGGGATAATTTTGTGGGCCAAGCAAAAGGTGTGAATGAGATTCAGGTTTCTTCTTCTAACAAGGGGCTAGAAACCAGAATTGATGAACTTACCTCTTTATTGAAGCAATTGATGCTACCCATTTCACCACCACCACCATATAACCCTCCACAAGTAACCACCTCTTCACCTTCTGAACCTTCACTAGAGGAACTTGTCAAGCAAATGGTTGTAAACAGTCTCCAATTTCAACAACGAACATATTCTAGTATTCAGACTTTGCAAACACAAATTGGACAACTTGCCACTTCAATGAATGTCATGCAACAAGCCCAAGGATTAAACCAACTACATGCCCAAACAATAGTTAATCCAAAAGGCTATGTGAGTGAAATTTCCTTGAGATCCAAAAACGTTACAGAACCAGAACATCATATTATTGTTGAGGTTGGAAAAAAGTATGTATTATCAATCCCTTTTCCACAAGGAGTACTGAAAAATAAGAAGATTGACGAGGAAGAGCATTCTGTTTTTCAAATAGAGTTGGTTTCTGAAGTTGTTGATGAAGCTTATTCTGATTTGTTTTCAGTTGATTTTCCAACTTTATCTGATTTTGATGATATTTACTCATGTGATGATTGTACTGACACTAACCTTTTTGCTGTTTGTGCTGAGATTGATGCTTCCTTACAGGGTGACAGTGTAAATGAAGTTGTTTATGTAGCTGAAGCTCTTGACATTCCGGCTGCCCCAAACATACTATCCATTGAACAACCATATTATGTAGAGCCTAAACCACTTCCCGAGGATTCATATTATTCATCAAAGCTTCAACTTAAGCAGAAACATAAGAAGGGAATTGGATGGACCTTGGCTGGCACTCATGATATTAGCCATTCCATATGTATTCATAGGATCTCACTGAAAGATAAAATAAAAATAGTGAGGCGGCCCCGTAATCCTTTGATTCTTGATATTGTGAGAAAGGAGATCACTTTCACGCGCCCATTCAACACTTTTACTTATCAAAGATTCTTCTTTGATCCTGGAATACAAGGCGAATACACTAATCAAAATTTCAAGATCAATGGACACTACCCAAAGCTACTACATGAGAACCCGACTTTGGAAGAAGAGACTGCAGAAGAACTCTCTTTGGGAAATGCTGCTTATGCAATCACTTATCCGCCTTGACTCCTCGGGTGTGTTCTTTCCTTTCTCCCACTCTTATTTTATATTTATGGTATTTCATTGAGGACAATGTATGTTTTAAGTCTGGGGGGGGGGGGGGGGGGGGGGAATCGTTTGTTTCGTTTGTTTTCCTTGTTTTTGTTAGTGTTTTGTTTGTTTTCAGTCATAAAAAAAAATGCATCTTCTTGAAAGTTTTAGGCTATAGACTGACTAATTTGAGATTAGTTTGCGGAGACTTGGGAAAAATTCATAAGATCGGTATCGTCTTAACACCGTAAGTTTCCTGCATATGGAAATTGATTTGAATTCTTATTATGTTTTAGCCTTAAATTCTCATTCTCTGACAGCTTTTGAGTAGTTTATTTCAACAGTCAGCACCATCTCACACGCACTCTACGCAGGGAAGCCAATGAATATAAGTGAGTGTTTCGTAAAAGAAACAAAAGAGAAAGAAAAGGGAATGCACCTTCGAAGTTTGGTGACCCTCACCCGGTCACCTAACCCAACGGATGTAGAACCTTAAAAAAATTGAAAATAAGAGTCGTTGTCAGTTGGTTCAGCGGTTTCTGGTGTTGAACTTGGTAGGGAGGATTACGGTCCGATCCCCCGAAACTACAACCGAGTAAGCAAAGGGTTATGCCACATAAGTACTAGAATCCCGTGAAAAAAGGATCAGGGTCACTAACCGGTCGCCTTACTATAGATGTGTGAAGATAACGGGCTTAATGTGATTGCGCCTGAATGTAAAAGAGCAAAAAGAAGGATGAGTAAGTTAGGCTTTAACATAATAACATGATTCGAGTTGATTGGTGTATTCAGGAGGTTTATGACTGCACAATTGTGGATTAGTGTTCCTACGATATCCTTAGTGTGCAGGATTAGTACCTATCAATGAAAACTTAACCGAAGAAGACTTGTAGCCTAGGATGAGTAACTAATGATGTGTTTGTGTTTTCTTTGTTTTATTTTAAATTTTGCTCGGAGTGCAAAAGTTCAAGTGTGGGGGAATTTGATCAGTGCATTTTGATGCACATTCTTCTATATTTATACTTATGCATTTCCATGTTTTAGTTTGGTTATTTTTCTCTTTTTAATGTGTTTTTATAATTTATCTTATTTTTACACTTATTTTTTTTTTCGCAATTTATTTTCAGCATTAGCAGTTTGCACGAATAAATTCATAACTGGTGCTAGGAGTATCGGATCGAGGAATGCTACCAGTCGTTGGAAAGCTAAGATAAAGAGCTACAACTTTTATGTTGAAGCCAAAAGCTGATTCGGAGTTCAGAAGTCTCAGTTAATTCGTTGAAGTTTCGTACTTTAGGAAATATTTTCTTTTGGGCCATTCGTTGGGCCGAATTTAGGTTTTCCGACCCAGTTTGAATTATTAGTGAAACCCTTATTATGTTTAAAAGGACAGCCGCGGTACTGTAGCAAAGACACATTCCTCATAATAAATTTTTGCTTTCGTGCGATCATGAAGAGGAAGTAATCTCCTAGAGTTAATCTGCTGTAACCGAATTTCCAAGGCTTTGAGGTTTTTATTCTATCAATTTAATTTCGTTCTCTTTCAATTCTATTCTATGAAATTTCATTTGCTTAATCTGTATTTTGTGGAATGGTTTTGAATAAATTCGTATGATCGCATTCCTAACTATTAATCGTCGTTTTCGTCGCTTTGTCGTTAAATTGCGTTTGTAAATCGTGTTTGCTTAATCCACGATTGTATTTATCCGTTTGCTTAATTTGGAATAGTGGAATATAAAGCTGTCACATATCTATTAGGCTTGTCAATCGAATTTGAATCGAATAGAGATCGAAGCCGCTAAGGGAATTGGCAGGTAAAAACCAGTGATTAGCCGAAAACCGAAAACAGTAGATTGACTTATTTTATATTCGCTTATTTTAATCATTTTTTTTGCTTTGTTTTCTAAATCGACCACTAAAACATAAACCCCCCTTAAATCGATTTCATTATGTTAAGAATAATACAAGAATCCTTGCGAAACGATACTCGAGGTGTCGCTTCCCGTTTACTATATTTTATTACTCGTTTTTGACCTGTGTGCGACATCGGATTAGACTTCAAACAACGTCATGGGAAGCTATTGTGTGTCTTATCTGTTGATATGGTTGAAGGACTCTTGAGTGTGCTAGTGCAGTTCTATGATCCTCTCTACCGGTGCTTCACTTTCCCAGATTATCAGCTTGTGACTACATTGGAGGACTATTCCCATCTCTTGGGGATACCTGCTTCTAGTAGGGTGCCTTTTAGTGGATTGGAAGAGATTCCGAGATCTCATCTTATTGTTGAAGCTCTTCTCTTGAAAAAGTATGAGATAGAGGCTCATTGGGTGAAGAAAGGAGGGTTGTTTGGGTTTCCATCTGATTTCCTCATCAAGGAAGGTACTGCTTTTGCTCAAGCCGGTAGTGTGGACGCTGTTGAAGCTGTCCTTGTGTTTCTCATTTATGGATTAGCTTTGTTCCCTAACATTAATGGTTTTCTTAATGTTAACGCCATTAGACTTTTCTTGATTGGGAATCCTTTGCCTACTCTGTTGGGTGATATGTACTTCTCTTTACATCTAAGGAATTCCAAAGGTGGTGGTACTATTATCTGTTGCATTCCTCTTCTATACAAGTGGTTTATTTCGCACTTGCCTCAAACACCTGCTTTTATGGAGAACAAACAACGTCTAAGGTGGTCTCAGAGACTTATGTCTCTCACTAATGATGATATATTTTGGTATGATCCTTCTTTGAGCAGTTTGTAGATTATTGATTATTGTGGTGAATTCTCTAATGTGCCTCTCATTGGTATACAAGGAGGAATTAACTATAACCCCGCTTTGGCTCGTCGACAACTTGGGTTCCCCTTGAGAGACAAACCTAATAACACTTTGTTAGAAGGTCTTTTCTATCAAGAGGGTAAAGATCCCCAACGTTTAAAGCAGAAGATTGTGCATGCTTGGCATAATGTGCATAGGAAAGGAAGATCCGAGCTTGGTCCGTGCAATTTTGTAGCTTTGGAAGCGTACACTCTTTGGGTGAAGATGAGAGCTTTGGAGTTGAAGATACCTTATCCTTGTGAAAGACCTATACCTATGGTTTTGGATGAGCCAGTAACTCTCCCTAACCAAGATGTAGAGGAGTTGGAAGACGCACTCGCCAAGATGAAGCAAGAGAAGGATATGTGGGAAGAGAGTTTCCGTGCTTTGAGCAAGAAGCATGAAGAGTTGCAGTTGGAGCCTAAGGATAAAAATGCACTTATTGAGCTACTTGAAGATCGAGTGACAAAGAGAAAGAGAGAGCCAGAGGTTTCATCTTCTAGCATGCCTCAGCCTTTCGGTTCTTGGAAGAAGATTGTTGGTCAGCTTGTCCTCGAGAAGACTCAGATGAAGGCTTCTTTCAAGACTGAGACTCGATGCATTCGGAGGAAGTACGCGCCTACAACCAGATCTTCTGATATTGTTGTTAGGGATCCTTAGGATGACTAGTCTCCTTTTCTCTTGTATTTTTATTTGGTTTCTGAAATTGTACTCAGTGCAATCCTTCCAATTATATAAATAAAAAGATAATTTTTTGGTCATATCAAATTGTTGCAATTATTCTTAAGTATTTGCAAATGATATAGTAAGTTCCTTGAAAATAAAAATAAATAAACAAGCATCACATTTCATGCATCATTTGCTTAAGTAGATTTCTCTTTCGCCAAATGTCTCATTGGTGTTCTTCTGTGCTTCAGCCAAGCTGACTCATCGGTATAACACTCACGCTAATCAACTCAGAATCATGGAACACTTGGAGCAAGAGAACAAAGAGTTGAAAGACGAGATCGCTTGACTCACTGTCATGATGGAGTCAGTGTTGGCTGCTCAGAGTCAATCTTCTCCAAAGCCCGCAACTCCTCCTCCTTAGAGGACTGTTATTTCAGAGGTGGCTACCTCTACCATGCCTGCTGTTGCCGCTCACTTTGTGCCTGCTATGTCTGCCGGAGTCTCGTGGGGAATTCCGCCGAACTTCATGCCTGAAGGCTTCACGCCTACCTTTGCTTCCATGCTGGTATCTGAAGGAGAATTACCATCCAAGGCGCAGCGGAATATAAAAAATTTCTCCTTTAATGATCCTTACGAATGAGCATGATCAGTGATAGAATCGTTACCTCTTGTGGAGATTCAAACCTTTGGTGCAGATCTCTGACAATGATCAACCTTTGATACAGATCCACGGGGCGATCACGAACGTTGAACGATGACAACGTCTCTACTCAGTCCACACGAACGGATTCCTTCAATCGCAGTGCTAGCTGTTTGTGAGTGAAGGCTTTGAGTGAGAGAGAGAGATACGAAATTCCAACTCTTCAGTTGTGTTGTCTGGAGTGTGAATGCTTCTACCCAAGGGGTTCTATTTATAGAACCACTTGTGTGGGCTTCAAGCCAAAAAGGCCCACTTAAGTGCATTTTGGCCCATATCTCAGAATATGCCAAAATCACTTAAGTATTTGGTACTTTACCATATTTCGTATTCTTCTTAAGTACACCGTACCTTACGATGTTCCTTAATTATTCTATCTCTCATCAATCCGTCCTTTGTGTGTGACCCTATAGGTTTTCGCGACGTTGGCAATTATATTAAATCACGCATTTAACATAATAAACAGTGAGCGGTATCTAGCAACACATCACTGCTACCCAAGTCACGAAAATGTCATGTGATCTGACAAAACCTCCTGTGATTATAATTATGTGTATAATTACCCCTTTGCCCTTATGTCTATATTGAACACAAGGTACAGACCGTGTCACCCTTGTCCAGTTCAATATTGGGCCCATAGACATTTATCCTGTTACGCAGGATTGGGAAATTCCATCTAGGACACTCATGTCCCTCAGCATGCTTCGTGGAGTACCCATCAACTGTCTTTATGGTTATCCAGTTACGGACAACGTTGGATCAGCAATAAAGCACTCGACTCTACATCTAGGATCCATAGTGGTTTCAGGTCGAAGAGTGGTATACACTATTATCACCATGAGAATAACTTATGACACTTTGCATAACTTTCTATATAGTATTCTCATAGCGGGTCAATCCGGTATAAATATTACTCCTAATATTCATACCTATGTTTAAGACTTGATAACTCTTTATCCATGATCCATGAGATGTGATCATCAATCTACACACATAATAGTCTTAATGCTTTAATGTTATCCCACTTCACATTAAAGCTCGACTACGGATACTTTAAGAATAGTGTCCTTATGTTTAATGTGTTCTCATGATTAAGTCACACTTAATACATTAAACAGACTATCTATTCCAGGGACTTTATTAATCTACCATAATAAAGAAAATGCCTTTTATTATTAATAAATAATTCGATACAAGTACCAAAAGTATTGGCCTCTAGGGCTTACACCAACAATCTCCCACTAGCACTAGAGCCAATCAGACATACCCCGTATGCCCATTGATCTAGTATGGCCATCATGCTTCTGCTGCGCAAGAGGCTTTCTCAGTGGGTTAGCAACATTGTCAAGTGTAGGTACTTTACATATTTTCACACAACGCCTAAGTATGTGTTTGGATCGTTGGTGAGATCTAGGCTCCTTAGCTTGTGCGATAACACCATTGTTATCATAATAGAGACCAATGGGATCCACAATGCTAGGGACTATGCCAAGTTTATTGATCCAAACAGCTTCCTTTGCTGCACTCAAGGCAGCAATATACTCGGCCTTAGTTGTAGAATCAGCAACT
This sequence comes from Lathyrus oleraceus, assembly GCF_024323335.1. Classification (NCBI taxonomy): domain Eukaryota; kingdom Viridiplantae; phylum Streptophyta; class Magnoliopsida; order Fabales; family Fabaceae; genus Lathyrus; species Lathyrus oleraceus. The sequence goes on from NC_066582.1 coordinate 388,394,454, forward strand.
GCATCTTGCGTTGAACTTTTCAAGCTCACAATGCCACCATTTAAGCAAAACACATAACCAGATTGGATTCATATTAAAGCGTCTCAGCACTTTGTCTATGTACTCTGACTTAGGCCAAGCATTTCATAATCTATCTCTATAGATTCTGATAGGCTGCTTCACCCAGGTCCTTCATAGAAAAGCATTTCCCCAACCAAGACTTTACTTGTTGCAGGGTAGGGATATCGATTCCAATGAGTAATATGTCATCTACCAGGAATACGATCATGCTCCCACTAACCTTCTTGTAGACACAAGGCTCATATTCCTTCTTGATGAATCCATACAGTCTTCTTGTTTCATCAAGGCGAAGATTCCATGAGTAGGTCACAGACTCATCTTGATCCATGAGTAATACATCACCTTGATCAGATATCCATATATCTCAGGTAGGTGACGTATCCTGCCTGACCTACGCTGGTCTTGTTCTACTTGAGCAGGTTGCTCTTACACAACTACTTGTGTTTCCTGCTCTAATTCCTCCATAGGTGTATCGATGCTTTGTGATTCTTGAATTTCTTCAAGTTCTACTTTCCTCCCACTGATTCCTTTGGAAATAAGATCCCTTTCTAGGAAAACTCAAGTTCGAGCGACAAACACTTTGCCCTTAGGAGGATTGTAGAAATAATATCCTCTTATTTCTTTAGGATACCCCACAAATAAGCATTTGTCAGATTTGGGCTCAAGCTTGGTTGAAATTTGTCGTTTCACATAAACATCGCAACCCCAAATCTTCATGTAAGACATATGTGGTCTCTTACCACTCCATATCTCATATGGTGTCTTTTCAACCTTTTGGATGGAACACGGTTAAGTGTGTAAGCTGATGTCAATGGTGTATGTCCTCAAAAGGAGTTTGGAAGATTGGTGTGACTCATCATGGATCGGACCATGTCCAACAGGGTTCGATTTCTTCTCTCAGATACACCCTTCCATTTGGATGTTCCAGGAGGAGTAAGTTGGGATAGGATCCCACACTCTTTCAGATGGTCATCAAACTCTAGGATTAAATACTCATCACTTCGATCTGATCGAAGAGTTTTAATATTCTTACCTAGTTGTATTAATGTTATTAATAGGCATTTCAAGATCAAGGACACATAGTCCATTGTTCATTTGTGCAGTAGCATAGAATATATCATTCAAATAAATTGAGCAACAATTGTTCTTTATTATAAATGAAAAACCAAACTTGCCCAACAAACAATGGAAATAATATTCTTGCTAATTGCAGGTGCATAATAACAGTTCTCTAACTGAATTATTAAACCACTAGGTAAAGTCAATACAAAAGTTCCTACGGCTAAAGCAGCAACCTTTGCTCCATAGCCAACTCGTAGGTCGACTTCACCTTTTGCCAAATCTCTACTCCTTTTTAGTTCCTGCACATTTGTACAAATATGAGAAATGCATCCAGTATCTAATACCCATGATGCAGAAGTAGATAAATTAATAACAAAAATACCTGAAGTTGAAGTCTCTACTCCATTCTTCTTATCTTCCAGGTACTTTGGGCAGTTCCTCTTCCAGTGCCCGGTCTTACCGCAATGGAAGCAGGTGCCTTCTTTTGCTATGCCTCCACTAGGCTTCAAAGCAGCAGTAGGTCTGGGATTGGAAACTTCCTTGCCTTTCCCCTTATCACTCTGCTTAGTGGGCCTTTTGTTCTGTCTCTTTCCATTTCCGATCATCAGAATGGACTTCCCTTTTGACTTCAGATTCTGCTCGGCAGTTCTTAACATGGCAAGCAGTTCAGGAAGAGATTTGTCCATATCAATCATATTGAAATTTAGGACAAATTGACTGAAGCTATCTGGCAACGATTGCAAGATCAAATCAGTTGCAAGTTCCTTTTCGAGGGGAAAACCCAATCTCTCAAGGTTTTCCACATACCCAATCATCTTGAGTACATGGGGACCTACAGGGGCTCCCTCAGCTAACTTGCTTTGAAAAAGGGCTTTTGAAACTTCAAACCTCTCATGCCTTGCTTGCTCTTGATAGAGCAACTTCAGGTGTTCGATCATATCGAACGCTGACATGTTCTCATGTTGCTTTTGCAATTCTGAGTTCATGGTAGCTAGCATGAGACAAGCAGTTTCATTGGCATCATCGACATGCTTCTTATAAGCATCTCTTTCTGCCTTAGGTGCAGAACTAGGAGGTTCCTCTTCAGGAACAGGTGTCTCCAAGACATATAGCTTTTTATCATGTTTGAGGACAATCCTCAGGTTTCGGTGCCAATCCAGAAAATTTGTCCCAGACAATTTTTCCTTATCAAGGATTGATCGCAGGATGTTGTTAGAGGTGTTTGCTGTCATGGTAATCTACATAAGGATTAATGAAAAATATAAGTATCATTGACATATTCAATTAGGCCTTTAATTAAACATGCTCCCACTATTTTACTCAAAACAAATGACCCTCATCATCTGATTCGGAAAATCCCGTTGGAAGATTTTCTAGTGGGTCGAGATCCATATTTCACTTCGTTCTAAGTCCGCGTAGGCGGATTACACAAAACTAGGTTATTTAGGTAGGAACTCCTTCCAATTGTATCTCATACAACTCTCGAAAATTTCAATTGGGTGAATAACTCCTTATTCCAATCCATCATATGGATTATTCCCAACTCTTGCTTCTAAACATATATAAGAAAATTATAATCAAGTTTGACTCATCGTTTTAGCAGTTGGATATTACAATTATCCCATCGCACCTTAACTAATACAAAACATGCACCTCGCGTAGGCGAAACCTACATATCCTATACCAATCTTGATGAGTGCTAAAACTTGGAAAGCCAACATATATAATATTCTCATAATTTGTTTAGTTAAGTTTGACCCATTGTTTTAACAGTTGGATATTACAATTATCCCATCGCACCTTACCAATATATAGATCATGCACCTCGCGTAGGCGAAACCTACATTATCCATTACTAGTCTTGATGAGTGTTAAAACTTGGAAAGCTTAAAACTTAATATTTAGTTTTGAGGGAATTGCAATTTTACTGATCTCACCGGCTTGTTTATCATATAAACCGTCTCTCACATGCATCAACATACATACACATGCATCAACATACATACAAACAAAATTGAAACAGTTATGGCCCCTAGCGCAATTGTTCTCCCAAGCCAATGAGAGAACCTAAGCTAACCTACAACGATCTAAGCTTCTCCAAGCAAGATCTTCAAGGTTGTCCTCCTTTGGCACTGACTTCTTTGCTTTCTTCATATCATTACATTACATGAAAGAAACTCGTTTTACATACGAGGGAGTGAGATGAGAAAAGAAGTTACATTTTGGAGATTAAGAGAGAGGCACGACACGCAGGTCGTATTTTAAAATCCAAAATCAAACAAAGGAAAACTAAGGCCATAACCGATCACCACAAGACCATAATAAACACTTTATTATTATTATAATTAATTCCTTTAATTAATTAAAATCAAATTAAATTTCGACGACCGATCACACTACGCAGAGTTAGCCGGGGGTCCGCTGCCCGGACAGCGGGAACAATTCATTTAAAATTGACGTCGTTTTTCGTATCAACACTTGATACTTCAAAACACTTTTTCTAGCCGAACCGGTGAATTTTTCTTTGCGTTAACCGGTTAACCATATGCGTTAACCGGTTAACACTGTTTGAAAACCTTTTGAAAATTCTTTTCTGCCTTGCGTTAACCGGTTAACCAAATGCGTTAACCGGTTAACACTGTTTGAAAATTTCAAAAATTTTATTTCGCATTCCGTTAACCGGTTAACCATATGCGTTAACCGGTTAACACTGTTCCAAAATTAAAAAAAAAATTATTTCGTATTGCGTTAACCGGTTAACCATACGCGTTAACCGGTTAACACTGTTCGGAAAAGTGTTTAGAACACACAACTCTTGTGTAATCAAACCCCAATCGCATAACTCTCTGACAACACAACACTTGTGCCGTCACTAACCCTGATGCACCAATTTCAGACCGTCAAATACGTCTCGATTGTTAATTCAGTATGATTGATCAACACGTCATTGCTTCACCATACTAATGTCGGATCAAGAAGCAAACGACCATTGATCGCTCAAAGGAAAACAATCATCGAGGTTTTTGAATGAACGAAACGAGAACACTATATCATATATAATGTATTTTGCATCAGGATCACATATATCACATATATGTAACTTGATCGATCTCAATTTAACCTTTGATTCATTCTATTTTAATCATATTATTACAGAACAAAACAGATATCAGATTCATGGTTTCGTAAGTGGCTCTGATACCACTGAAGGAGAATTGCCATCCAAGGCGCAGCGGAATATAAAAAATTTCTCCTTTAATGATCCTTACGAATGAGCATGATCAGTGATAGAATCGTTACCTCTTGTGGAGATTCAAACCTTTGGTGCAGATCTCTGACAATGATCAACCTTTGATACAGATCCACGGGGCGATCACGAACGTTGAACGATGACAACGTCTCTACTCAGTCCACACGAACGGATTCCTTCAATCGCAGTGCTAGCTGTTTGTGAGTGAAGGCTTTGAGTGAGAGAGAGAGATACGAAATTCCAACTCTTCAGTTGTGTTGTCTGGAGTGTGAATGCTTCTACCCAAGGGGTTCTATTTATAGAACCACTTGTGTGGGCTTCAAGCCAAAAAGGCCCACTTAAGTGCATTTTGGCCCATATCTCAGAATATGCCAAAATCACTTAAGTATTTGGTACTTTACCATATTTCGTATTCTTCTTAAGTACACCGTACCTTACGATGTTCCTTAATTATTCTATCTCTCATCAATCCGTCCTTTGTGTGTGACCCTATAGGTTTTCGCGACGTTGGCAATTATATTAAATCACGCATTTAACATAATAAACAGTGAGCGGTATCTAGCAACACATCACTGCTACACAAGTCACGAAAATGTCATGTGATCTGACAAAACCTCCTGTGATAATAATTATGTGTATAATTACCCCTTTGCCCTTATGTCTATATTGAACACAAGGTACAGACCGTGTCACCCTTGTCCAGTTCAATATTGGGCCCATAGACATTTATCCTGTTACGCAGGATTGGCAAATTCCATCTAGGACACTCATGTCCCTCAGCATGCTTCGTGGAGTACCCATCAACTGTCTTTATGGTTATCCAGTTACGGACAACGTTGGATCAGCAATAAAGCACTCGACTCTACATCTAGGATCCATAGTGGTTTCAGGTCGAAGAGTGGTATACACTATTATCACCATGAGAATAACTTATGACACTTTGCATAACTTTCTATATAGTATTCTCATAGCGGGTCAATCCGGTATAAATATTACTCCTAATATTCATACCTATGTTTAAGACTTGATAACTCTTTATCCATGATCCATGAGATGTGATCATCAATCTACACACATAATAGTCTTAATGCTTTAATGTTATCCCACTTCACATTAAAGCTCGACTACGGATACTTTAAGAATAGTGTCCTTATGTTTAATGTGTTCTCATGATTAAGTCACACTTAATACATTAAACAGACTATCTATTCCAGGGACTTTATTAATCAACCATAATAAAGAAAATGCCTTTTATTATTAATAAATAATTCGATACAAGTACCAAAAGTATTGGCCTCTAGGGCTTACACCAACAGTATCTAGCCCAGTCATGTGTGTGCCACCTCTCGTTGTGCACACCTTGCCTCGTTAGAGGATACGATTTATCATTCGGAGCCGTCTGAGGTTCCGGATGTTTACGAGAAAATGGACGAAATGAAAGATCAGTTTCTTGAGCTACGCAAGGAATTGAAGACATTGAGAGGTAAGGATTTGTTTGGGAAAAGTGCTGCTGAGTTATGTCTGGTGCCGAATGTGAAGATTCCGATGAAACTCAAAGTGCCTGACTTTGAAAAATACAAAGGGAACACATGTCCGCTCAGTCATCTGGTGATGTATGCCCGCAAGATGTCTACCCAAACTGATAACGATCAACTGTTAATCCACTACTTCCAAGATAGTCTGACCGATGTTGCACTCTGTTGGTATATGGGGCAAGACAGTGCAAGCATTCGCACTTTCAACGACTTGGGAGAAGCTTTTGTCAAAAAATATAAGTAAAATGTGGATATGGCGCCCGATAGAGACTAGTTAAGGTCTATGTCTTAGAAGGATAAAGAGACACTCAAAGAGTACGCGCAAAGATGGAGAGAATTGGCAGCTCAGATCACTCCTCCCTTGGAGGAGAAAGAGATGACAAATATCTTTTTGAAGACCCTTAGTTCATTTTATTATGAACGTATGATTGCTAGTGCCCCTAGTGACTTTACCGAAATGGTAAACATGGGGATGAGGCTTGAGGAAGGTGTCCGAGAGGGATGTTTGTTAAAAGATGAAGAATCGTCAAGTAAGAGGTATGACAATAACTTTGGAAGAAGAAGGAGAGTGAAACAAATGCAATAACCAGTGGGAGGCAAAGGAGGTCTCAGTTCAGAAGAAATCAACCACCCCATCAACACCATCATCAGGTATCTTCAATTATTCGAGTATTTTCCAATAATCAATCAGTACCAATTCAACCACAACAACAACGTCAACCACAACATCCACAACAACAAACAAACACCTACAACAACAACAATACCAACAAAAATCATCATCAACAAAACTTCGAGAGGAAGAAGGTCTCTTTCGACCCAATTCCTATGTCTTATGCTGAACTGGCTCTGTCTCTGGTTCTCAAGAACCTACTTCAACCAAGAAACCCGCCGCAAGTTCCAGAACCACTTCCATGGTGGTATAAGCCTGAACTCCGTTGTGCTTTTCACCAAGGAACATCCGGACATGATATAGAAAACTTATACCCACTAAAGTATGAGGTTTAGAAAACTGCTACCCACTCAGTAGGGGAAAGTAGAATTTATAACTTCCTTTTACTGGGTAGAAAACCACAAAGGGAGAAAATTCATCATCGGTTAGGATGAACATATAAAGGATAAACTCTGAGGGGAATGGAATAAGTATTACAACTACCTTTTTACTGGGTAGAATACCACAAAGGGAGAATATACGTCATCGATTAGGATGAACATATCAAGGATAGACTGCTTGGGGAAATGTGAAAATGAATCCGCTAGGGGAAGCAAAGGAAGTATATTACATTTTACCGGGTATTAGGCTAAAGTAACTTACTCAAAAATCGAGAGGAATATTACCAGTTACTGGGTAATAAACTCTTAAGGGACTAAAAGTATCTATCTAGGTAAGAGCTAGAAAGAAACGATCAACAAAGATTCGACCCAATGGGAATATAACTCAAGGGGAGTGGTTCCATCCAGATAATTAACAGGGGAGGAAACTGAAAAAAGAATCATCCACGAGGAAATAACTTAGTGGGGAATTAGAAAGGTTAAACTCTTTATGCTTAAAGGGCTAACACTCTACAATTGAAGGAGGACAGACACACCAAATCTGCATAGGGAAATAATATCACCATAGCAGGGGATCAGAAATAAGGAATCAAATGCATAATGAAATATCTGATGCATGAATGTGCACGTATATGATGGATGATCATGCAGACAAAACAATCACAAAGGATATAAATATCACAGATCTGAATCACCACTGCAACACTCGGCTAATCTCAACAAGACGGAAATACCGGCTGGAGAAAAGATGCTGAGGATGAACACAAATAATCTGGTTCTGAATAACTCAACCCTGGCTGGGGAGAGAGAAAAAATCTGCTGAGGATCCAACTCTGCGGGAATTTTAGGTTAACATCATATCAAAATGGGAGACAACCTCGCAGGGGACCAAATCCAATATTGCTCAGAATCAAAATTGTCGTATCTGAGGATGAATTCCGCCGGGGGGGGGGGGAACTTTGCATGGAGGATCTAGACAAACTGCTGAGGATGTGAGCCTTCATCTCAGCTGGGAAAATTTGTAAAAGGGACCGATCACCAACTCCACTTTACTGGGGAATGAATGATGAATCGTTTGGGAATTATCACCAAACCAACTGGTTCGGGAAGACCAACAAGGCTTCCCATGTCAAGGCTTACCTATTTTCAAACTACTGTTGATATTCTTTGTTGAGATCGATTGCTTTTAAATTAATTACTTTTATATTCTTTAAAAAAATTGATTTTAACTTATTAATTCCTTTCAAAATTATCATCATAAAAATTCAATTTTATTTAGTTAAAATAAATAAGAGTAGAAACAATTGGATAAAAAGCTCAACTTTATTTAATAGAATGGTAGTCTGTAAATGACAAGACTCCATAGATCTTTATAAAAGTTGAAAAATGGTAATTTACATGGAAAAGTGATACATTTAATACAATGATCACTGCTCTCCCTACCTACTTCAATATCCACTGCGCTCTTGGCTTTGGTTGAGAATGAAGAATTAGAACCAAAAGACTTGCTCAAAACTGCTTCATTGATTAGGACCAACCGAACGCAGTTACTTGCCATAATCCCTAACTTTTGCCTAGATTTCCCCAAGGTGGGGCACTCAATCTAACGGGATAAATTTTCTATTTTATGTCTCTAACTTTTTCCTGGATTGCCCTTTCGGGTTTTCAATCCACCGAGACGCTAATTTTTGCCTAATTCGCTCTTTTGGATTTTCAACTTAGCGAGTTGTTCTTTTCTTTTTTAGGCAAAGTATTTCTTGACTGCATCACCGTTCGAAGGACGAGTGAACTCTTCACCATCCAAAGTTGTAAGAATCAAATCACCACCTGAAAAGTCTGTTTTAACAACATACAGGCCTTCATAATTAGGATTCCATTTTCCCCTAGCGTCAGGTTTGAAAGATAGAATCTTCTTGAGCATAAGGTCACCTTCTCTGAACATACGAGGCCTGAACTTCTTATCAAAATCCTTTTTCATTCTCTGCTGATACAACTGACCATGACACATGGTAGTAAACCTCTTTTCTTTAATTAAGTTCAGCTGGTCATATCTGGTCTGGCACCATTCAACTTCAGTCAACTTGGCTTCCATCAAGACACGCAGTGATGGGATCTCAACATCGACGGGGAGCACAACTTCCATACCATAAGCAAGTGAGAAAGGGGTTGCCCCTGTTGAAGTGCGGATGGTTGCAGTACCCATGTAAAGCACACGTGAGCATCTCATGCCAATCTTTGTAGGTTACCACCATCTTCTGAATGATCTTCTTGATGTTCTTCTTTGCAGCTTCAATAGCCCCATTCATCTTAGGTCTATAAGGAGAAGAATTATGATGTGCAATTTTGAAGTCTTTGCAAAGAGCTTCCACCATGTTGTTGTTCAAGTTAGATCCATTATCAGTAATGATCTTACTCGACACACCATAATGGCATATAATCTGATTCTTGATAAACCTTACAACAACTTGCTTGGTTACATTTGCATACAATGCCGCTTCAACCCACTTTGTAAAGTAATAAATAGCCACCAAAATAAAACGACGTCCATTCGAAGCTTTGGGCTCAATCATACCAATCATATCAATTCCCCACATGGAGAAGGGTCATGGAGAGGAAATTACATTCAACAATGTCGGAGTAACATGAATCTTTTCTGCATAAATTTGACACTTGTGGCATTTCTTCACAAACTTGCAACAGTCAGATTCCATTGTCATCCAATAGTAACCTGCTCTCAACATTTTCTTTTCCATAGCATGTCCACTGGAATGAGTATCAAAGGAACTTTCATGGACTTCAGTCATCAATAAGTATACTTCGTGTCTATCTACGCATCTGAGCAAAACCATATCGAAGTTTCTCTTATAAGGCACATCATCATTCAAGTAGAAGTTGCCAGCGAATCTTCTCAAAGTCTTCTTATCTTTCAAAGATGCCCCAAACGGGTAAATCTGACTTTGGAGGAAACATTTGATATCAAAATACCATGGATTTTCATCTTTGAACTATTCAACAATAAACACATGAGTTGGACTATCAAGACGCATCACATTCAAATTAGGAACTTCATTCCAAAATTTCACTATAATCATTAAAGCCAACACTGCAAGAGCATCTGCCATCTGGTTTTCATCTCGAGGGATATGATGAAACTCAACCTTTGTGAAGAAAGTTGAAATCCACCTCGTGTAGTCTCTATATGGTATCAAACCGGGTTGATTCGTCTCCCATTCACCTTTAATCTGATTCACAACCAAAGTTGAATCTCCATAGACGTCAAGATACTTGATTCCAAGATCAATGGCCTATTCAAGCCCCATAATGCAAGCTTCATACTCAACCATATTGTTTGTAAACTTGAAAGTTAATTTAGCTGTGAACGGAAAATGAGTGCCTTGAGTAGTAATAACCACTGCCCCAATGCCATTACCATACGAATTAACAGCTCCATCAAATACCATGCCCAACGAGAACCAACTTCTGGCCCTTCTTCAAGCAATGGTTCATCACAATCTTTCATCTTTAAGTACAAAATCTCTTCGTCAGGAAAATCATACTGCACTGACTGGTAATCTTCAATAGGGTGGTGAGCCAAATGGTCAGCCAAGATATTACCCTTGATAGCTTTTTCAGATCGGTATTCGATATCATACTCAGATAACAACATTTGCCAACGTGCGATCCTCCCATTTAAAATAGGATTCTCAAAAATGTACTTGATTGGGTCCATTTTAGATATCAACCAAGTAGTATGATTTAACATATAATGGCGCAGACGCTTCGCAGCCCAAGCCAATGCGCAACAAGTTTTTTCATGCAAAGAATACCGAATATCACAGTCGGTGAACTTCTTACTGAGGTAGTAAATTGCATACTCTTTCTTTCCAGATTCATCTTGCTGACCAAGAACACAACCCATACTCTCATCGAGCACAATCAAATACATGATCAAGGGTCTTCCTTCAACAGGCGGAGACAGAATCAGAGGCTCAAGCAGATACTCCTTGATACTATCAAAAGCTTTCTGGTAGTCCTCGGTCGAATCACAAGACTGATCTTTCCGAAGAAGCTTGAATATAGGTGCACATGTGGTAGTCATATGCAATAAAAATATTGAGATATAGTTCAAGCGGTCGAAAAAACCTCTGACTTGCTTCTCAGTTTTGGGCGCAGGCATTTCTTGTATTGCTTTGATGTTGGCAAAATAAACTTCAATACCCTTTTCACTGACAATAAAGCCCAACATCTTACCAGAACAAACACCAAAGGTATATTTATTGGGATTCAAGAGGAGTTTGTACTTCCTCAAACGCTGGAATAACTTCAACAAATGTTCAACATGTTCTTCTTCATCACTTGATTTGGCAATCATATCATCAACATAAACTTCAACCTCTTTATGCATCATATCATGAAAAAGAGTGGTCATAGCTCTCTAGTATGTTGCACCAACATTCTTTAAACCGAAAGGCATCACTCTATAACAGAATGTTCCCCAAGGTGTAATGAATGTGGTTTTCTCCATATCTTCAGGTGCCATCTGGATTTGATTATAACCGGAAAATTCGTCCATAACCGAAAAGACTTTGAATGTAGCTATATTATTTACAAACATATCAATATGTGGCAAAGGAAAATCATCTTTTGGACTAGCTTTGTTCAAATGTCTATAATCAACACACATGCAGACTTTTCCATCTTTCTTAGGATTAGGCACAATGTTGGCCATCCACTGCGGATATTCGGAGGTTACAAGAAAACCTGCAACAATCTGCTTTTGCACTTCCTCTTTGATCTTTATTGCCATATCAGGATGAGTTTTCCTCAACTTCTGTTTGACCGATGGGCATTCTGGCTTCAACAACAACCTATGCTCCACAATCTCAGAATCCAAACCAGGCATGTCTTGATAGGACCAAGCAAACAACTCAGAATATTCTCAAAGAAGATCAATAAACCCCTTCTTAGCCTCTGGACACAGTTGAGACCCAATCTTGACTTCCTTCACGTCATCTTTGAAACCCAAGTTGACTAATTCAATATCCTCTTCAAATGGTTGAATGGCTTTTTCCTCACGCTCAAAAAAATGAGATAATTCATCAGATACTTCATCATAAGTTTCTTCATCAGTCTGCAACACAGAGAAATCAAAGTTTGGAGAGGGAGTAGGATCATTGTATTCAATGGGTTTGAGAATCAACCTGCATAATGATTTGATATTTTGATTTTAGAGAAGTAAATTGTGACCAAATATTATGCGGATGGAATATAATTTTTATTTATGTTTTTTGTGATTACCATTTTCAGAAAAGCAAAAAGTAAAAATAAAACATCAAAGATGTGGATGACTAAAATTGCATTTTATTGATGATAATAGAAATGGCCAAAAATGTTCGCTTCTCCCTTAGGCATAGGAGAAAGATTTTTCTATAAAATGAAAAACAAATTACTTAGAGCGATGAATAATAGTAGGAACGTCAAAAACAACCCAATTGTTACAAGTTTGGCCATGCGTCACAAAGTTGGCGCAAGCTTCGTCATTATCATCATTGTCCTCGATTACAACAGTTAAGTGTTGATCATTCCCATGAATGAAACCTCCACTACGGAAACTCGGTTGCACATCTTTAGTTCTGACGTTTAACGACCCTGGTTGAAATCCCAATCCATGCATATTCTTGTTCTCAACAATCTCTATCATTCGGTCCCATTGATCAATGCTTCCAGTCTATAGCCTTTTGTGCATCCCTTTAAGAGGACTTAAGTGGCCCAGATTTCTTCTCTTCAGCGATACACAAGGCTTGGAACAACATTCCAACCTCCTCTTCAGCTTCAACATAAGAAAAGGATGAAAAATAGCTCCCAGAAGTGCTTTTTCTCCACCAACAACGACAAGATTTCCGTTCTTCACAAATTTGAATTTCTGGTGTAGAGTAGACGTCACTGCTCCTGCTTCGTGAATCCATGGCCTTCCCAATAAACAACTGTAGGTCGGGTGGATATCCATTACCTGGAAAGTAATTTGGAAATCACTCGGACCTATCTTAATTGGAAGGTCCACTTCACCAATGACCGTTTTACGGGAACCATCAAACGCTTTAACAATCACGCCACTGTATCTCATTGGGGCGCCTTGATAAGAAAGCTTGGACAAAGCTGACTTTGGAAGCACGTTCAGTGATGACCTAGTGTTAACCAACACATTGGACATAGCATCCTCCTTGCAGTTCATCAAAATGTGTAGCGCCAAATTGTGATTCTTAGCTTCCTCAGGAAGCTCTTCATCATAAAAACTCAGATTATTGCAAGAAGTGATCTTGGTAACAATGTCGTCAAACTGATCCATAGTTACATCATGCTCTACATAAGCTTGCTCAAGCACTTTCTGCAACGCCTCTCTATGCGCCTGTCGCATCGCGCGAAAAACCGGCGGGAAAAGAAAGAACAACAGAGCCGCCACCGTGCGTTATTTATCCCAAAAGAGGGAAAGGAAACGCTCAGAGTAAACCTGGGAAAGATCATGGTCTCGCGACCAAAGAGAATGGGTTCGGGAGTCGGTTATGCGAAGGGAAGGTATTAGCACCCCTACGCATCCGTAGTACTCTACGGGATCCACGCACAAAAGGAAGGAAAAATGGTTGCTAAACACTGCTCAAACTCACACATACTGGCTGAAAGAGACAAAAGAAACTGACTGAAACTGACTCGGCAGGACATCGTATCCTGGGCCTACTTAGTCTATCAGGCATAGACATCAGAGTCGAAGTAGTTCGGACTGGGGAGACAAAACATGCTCGCTAGGATATCGCATCCTATGCATACGTATCTTCTCGGACGAGAGAAGAATCAGAGCATTCGTAGCTCGGCTGACACGCACGCAAACAAACAAGACAAAGGCAAACGTGGAGCCCGACTGCCAATCACTGGACTTATGTCAGCATCCGAACCTAAACACACGCAAGGAGGCAAACGTGGAGCCTGACTGCCAATCGCTGGACTTATGTCAGCATCCGAACCAAAACAACACAACAGATAGATAGGGAGTCGGGGACTCAGCCTATAACTGTCAAACACACACAAACAGACAGACAGCAAATGCTAAGGAGTCACGGACTCGAGCCTAGCAAAGGTCAGACAACACACACAAAAAAGAAAAAGGGCGCCCGGAGAGATCAGCTCAATCTCCTGCCTACATACTTCATCTGGTATGAAGATCAGGGCGATGTAGTTCCCCTACGCAGGGATAAAGGACTAGCCTAACCAGATAACAGAGGGAGACACAACTCTAGGGAGACTACGACTCGAGCCTAGATGTTGTCATGCAAAATCAACCCTAAGTTATGGTTTCTAGCTAAATGGCACAAGGGCCAACCTATCCTAAGTATGGCTCACACAGGGAGCAAGCCACACACACTTAACTTGCATAGGAAGCAAGCCAAGCAAAACCTAACTTGCACAGGAAGCAAGTCTAAACTAATCCTAACTTGCACAGGAAGCAAGTCAAACTATCCTATCTTGCACAGGAAGCAAGTCAAACAATCCTATCTTGCACAGGAAGCAAGTCAAACAATCCTACAAGCACAGATAGCACACACTATACACAAGCAAGAGGCTCAAACAAGGGTTAGGCACTGAGGCCAACTGGAATAGGGTAAAAGGTGCTCTTAACCTTGCCATTGAGAGACTAAGGTGAAGCAGATGAAAGGATGAAGTGAGGATGAGACCTCACAGCTCTTATCCCTGGCCTGGGAGAGCTCAAGACAAGAATGTGTGGGTTCAGAAAGTGGGAACCCTTCTACACATTTGATACTGACTCAACTGTACAGTTGTACAAGATCTTGGGTTTGTATCTGCAATGCATCAACACAGTGGTGTGAGCAAAGCAGATGACACACTGAATAGTGGGGGATAGATTGCATATCCCTACCTTCCACCAATTGCCTCTTCACTTAGGAGGACTTTGACTCTATGCAAGGACAAAAGTAAACATCCACAAACATTGCCTCTTAAGGAGGACTTCAGACAGTTGCCTGGCCAAGTAACAGGCCAGGTCTTCCAGACTACATGAAGACAAAGAGACATACCTCAATGCAAATTGCTTATACAAGCAAAGCAAAGCAAAAGTTCACAAGGAACTAAAAGCAACTAAAGTACCTGAAATCAGTCAAGCACAGTTAGTATACAAGTCAGAGTTAAATCAAAATGAAACAGACATCAACCAGTCAACACAAGCAAGTGAATGTGCAAGGCACAAGGCTTAAGGCATGTGAGCCAAGCCACCTACAAAACAAACAAGTTAGACAATGATATTCAAGCAAGCTCAATCAAATTGTAATGATCTCTTTGAAGCATTTGTAGCTTAACCTGAAAACATAAGCTCAAAAGTGAGTACCAGGACCACTAGGGCAAGCCTAGGGTCAAAAATAAATGAGAAAGTCAAAACAGCAAGGGATATCCAATCAAAGTCAAGTTTAAACATTCGAGAAACAAACTCAATTGGGTTCACATTCATATCCATCACTATCATCATTTCATGAACCATTTAGGTCAAAGTATGGCAAACAGAAGCTCATAGAAGTCAACAGCAAGACTTGCATCAAAACCAATCTCAAACATTTCCAAAAATCATTAAATAAATCATGATCAATCATAACCCACAGCATGGTAAGCATGTCAAATTTCATCTCATTTGGACAAATGGAAGGCAGTCAATGAAAATCTTAAAGTCAAAGCCATTTTGAACATGCTCAAAGAAGTCAACCAAACATGCATCAACTTAGAAAATTCATAAATCAGTGATAGCATATGATAAATGAATGGGACTAAAACCATGGCAAAGATGAGGATGTCTAGTTATCTCATGTAAAATTTCATGTCCATCCAATAAAGTATGAGAATTCCACAAATGAAATGGGAACATGTGTCACACAAAGTCAATATTTGACCAAGCAGGGGAGAAAATCTCAAACAATTAGGAAAATGCCTCAAATAATTCCAGGAAAATTCACATGTAAACTAGACATACAAGAGTAGGTTCATGCAAAAAATCAGATCAATTGGAGGTCAAGAAGCATGGTAATGAAAATCATGAAGTTGGACATCAATGGTGTGACACAAATTGTCACACCCTAATTCAAAAAATCATATCTCACAAACCACAAATGATAAATTCACAAACTCTACACCAAAATCACCATGAATGTGTCTAGTTTAAGCACAAAAAATTTGGGAACCATTGGATACATTCTCATCATTTCACAATTGATTTGGCAAAGTGTACAAAATATGAGCACATGAACAAAACCCTAGCATAATTTAAAATTCACATGTGCACTATTTGAATAAAAATGCTCATAAAAAACTAGATGAAGAATGGAGATCAATGTAAAAATTCCATCTCAATCGGGTAAGAAATGAGCAACTTATGATTTTTTTTAAATGCAAAGGAAAAGAATAAAAAAAAAAGTATGTGAAGGCAAGGCATGAGTAAGATATAAGTAAAAAATAAAAGCATATATGAGATGCCCACCCTCCCACGGAATCGAACCGTGCGCCCAAGCCAAGCGCTGCTGGGAACAAAACTCAGCGTTTTGTTAAATGAAAAAGAAAATAGTCAATGGCCCAGTCTACACTTCCCTGAACCAAAGGCACGCCCACATGGCACTTTGCTGGACCAATTAAAACAATTCTTCAGGAAATCCCAGGCGGCGCATAACAACAAAGCCGTTCATGGATCAAAAGGCCACTTTTGGCAGCAACATTACAGTTCCAATACCACACGTTCTGCTTGTAATTTTTAGCAGAAAAAATAATTTGCAACCAAAATCAAAAACACATATATCAAAACATTCACCTCTTAATGCTCATCAATATCCTATCATTTATTTTCAGCAACTTAAGCTAACATAAGAGAAACGGGTAAAAAACAAATCGACCATGAAACTTCAACTCAACATTATTCATTCATCACTCGACCATTTTTATGGATTCAAGGCTTATTAGAATCAGCGAAACAAGATCTACATAAATCATGGCATGGCTTAGAGAATGGTGCAAGTCGAAAATTTACCATGTTGGAGAGCAGATGTCGATTCGGTGGTTGTTTGGTCTTTTGGGCCTGAAACAGATGCACTATTGCCCTTCAAATGATGGTTGGTGAAGGTAGTTTGGTTCATGGATGCTTGCTTGTGCTTGAAATCCAACCTGCCATGGCTATGCTCTCTAAAAACAGTGCTGGCAAATGAACTCCCAGTTGGGAAAACATGGTGAAAACAAGGTCACAAGGTTGCTTGGATGATGGAGCAATGATAAACAAGTCGTGCACTTTGAAGGTTTTTGGAAGGACTTGGCAAAAATGCAAACAAGATGGATTTTTTTTGAGAGAGTGAAGTTCCTTTTTGCTAGATATGTTTTATGCTGCTAGTTGGTTTTTACAGAAAAATGTGAGGAAAAAAATTATCAAGCAAGGCCAGCTTTTTTTTTTCTTGTCTTTTGGACATCTTTTTGAACAATGATGGAAAATGAGTTTTCTTGAAAATGAGTAAGGTCCTGCTTCTTGCTGTCAAAAATGTGGCTTTTTTGCTGCTATTGGGATTCAAAGAATGATGGAAAACCTGCTGCATTGCTGGACAGTACCAGGTAAGGCAAGGAGGGTGTGGTTGCTTTGTACTTTTTCTTCCAAAATTCAAGTAAGCAAGCATGGTTCCTTTTCTGAGATTTTGGGCTGCTAAGATGTGTTCAATTGACAGCAAATGATGCATAATGTTGCTGTCCTTTTGAGGTACAAGGCATGGTATGAAGTAGCATGGTTTAGTATGATGAAAGTGTCTTTTTTTTTTTGCAAATTCCAAGCAACTAAGTATAATTCACATGTGCTGCATAATTTGACTTTGCAAACACATTCTAAATGACATTTATGAGCTGTCCCAATTGGCCAAATGCTGAAAAAATGTTTGAGTCAAAAAGTCAACTCTTGGTCAAACTTTCATTTAAATGAAAAAGGTCAAAATATGCCATTTTGATTGGTGAAGTTTTGGCCCATGAAATTTATATTTTTGGAAAGAGGGGATCAAATGTGACTTGTAGGAAAAAACCCCACCAAAATTGGCCAAACGGTTTGAGAGATATGGCCCTTTGAAGTTCAAGATTTTCTGAAATCGATTCGATCATAACTTGCCAACCACACATGGGAATTGAGAGTTCTAGGACTTTTTGGAAATGGGAGAACAAGATCTTCAACTTTCATGTTGGGCAAAAATTCATTTGAGGCTTGTATCAAGATGTAAGTTTGAGGATCAAAACTTTCCATTTATGGCAGGTTTCAGTTACAGGCCCAGTTTCCATTTTGGGAAATTCATGATCTGGCTTCAAATTCTTCCATGATGGTGTTTGGCATGATATATGATGACTATTTGGACATGAATGAACTCTCACAAACCAATTCCAATCATCAAATCACTGATTAAATGGACAGTTGACCAACAGTTGACTTTTAGGGTTTTTGACTGTCTGGGCATGAATTGCTGACCTCTGAGCCCTTAACCCTTGACCAAAATACTTCAAATGGACCTCCAAGCCATGTGAACTTGTTGGACAAACCCCAAGACCTTCGTTCAATGAGGAATTCCTTTGCTTTATTGGTTGACTGACCAGGAGATTAGTTTGACCTAATTCTTGATTGCTTGCACTTGAGGCAACTGGGAACAATGCAATGCTATGCAATGGATCATGATATGCCATGACCTAACATGAAAATGTATGTATAATGGTAGGTGCAAATTTGAGGTGCTACAGCTGCCCCTATTCAATCAGCTGGGAACCCGAATGGATGAGAGCGACGGCTGTCAGACTTTCAGGGTAAACAGGGATTGAATACCAAAGAACCGTAGAATTTGCACAGTACTGGATATAATACAAGAACCACGTCATTTACCGATGACGCCTGCAATTGACAACTTCAGAAAAGCAAAACCATTTACCGATGGTTGAAGAACTGGAAACTTGATATTTACCGATATCAACTTCAGCACGACCATTTACCGATGGCGGCTGGGGAAAAACAAACTTCTGAAAAGTAAAACCATTTACCGATGGTTAGAACTTGATATTTACCGATATCAACTTCAGCCAGACCATTTACCGATGGCTGCTGGGAAAACAGATTCGATGTTGAAAGGAAGCAAGACCATTTACCGATGGTGGCTTCAAAGAAACTTGACATTTACCGATGTCAACTTCAAACTGGCCATTTACCGATGGCTACTGTAACTGGGAATTCGACATTTACCGATATCGAAGAAATACGGGGCCATTTACCGATGGCATCTCCACTTGGGGAGGAACAAAATCTTTGTGGTGATACCAGACAAGACGTTTACCGACGACTTCTGGGGATTTTGATTTTATTGACCAGACATTTACCGATGACTGGGATGAGACTCGATGTTTACCGACATCGAAAGATGATGTTTACCGACATCAAAAGAATGACCAGACATTTACCGATGACTGGGGTGGGACACGATGTTTACCGACATCGAAAGATGATGTTTACCGACATCCAAAGAAATGACCAGACATTTACCGATGACTGGGAATGAGAAATTTATTGGGAAGATACGAATATTTGCAACTGGAAACCAGATAGGACATTTACAGATGACTCTACTGGGGATTTCTAGCTGGGAATTATCAGACATTTACCGATGACTGAGGAAAAGACTCGATGTTTACCGACACCGAAGCAATGGCGTTTACCGACACCAAAAAAAAATGACCAGACATTTACCGATGACTGGGTGGAGACTCGATGTTTACAGACATCGAAAGATGATGTTTACCGACACCAAACAATGTTGACCAGACATTTACTGATGACTGGAGAGAAAACTCGATGTTTACAGACACCGAAACAATGGTGTTTACCGACACCAAAAATGACCAGACATTTACCGATGACTGGGTGAGACCCGATGTTTACCGACACCGAAGGAATGGTGTTTACCGACACCAAAAATGATGACCAGACATTTACTGATGACTGGAGAGAAAACTCGATGTTTACAGACACCGAAACAATGGCGTTTACCGACACCAAACAAAGAAACACACGCGGGCGCTAGCATGACACTCACTGGTATCACAAGAACGACATCTGAGATATGTCAAGGCAAGGTTGGCCACTTGCTGGGGGTCTCACTGAGGAGAAACAAACTTTCTGTCACCATCGGGTGAGGAAATAAACCTCTGTCACCATCGGGTGAGGAAATAAACCTCTGTGGGGAATAAACAATTCTGAATGCTGTCAAGAGCAAATGTAGCAGACTTGTTGTGCTGATGTCGAATGAAATGATCCGCCTCTGCCGGGGATACGGTCTGGTGAAGTTAACACATGAATGCATATGTTTGATTTTTTCTATGGCGTAATGCTCCATATGGAATGGAAATGCTACGCAATTTGGGGATGCAATGATTACTACATGCAAAATGATGAAAAACTCCGGCTGGGGAGCCAAAACTGATTGGGTACTCCAACTTTGTGGGGAGACTTCTCTTGGGGAAATACTCTGCGGGGAACTCTGCTTGAGGGATGGTAAAGCGACTTCACACTCATGTTGAAGAATAGTACTTGCTGCTGAGGAAGGGTAAACTCCGCTGGGGATATCCTTCAATCCACAGATAGAATAAATGTTGGAGATAAGTTTCAGTGAGCCTGCCCCACTCGGGGAGGAAGTCGGCAAATACCGGCCGGCTGGGGGTAGGCAATCCTTAGATCTGTTGGAGAATGGAAGGCACTATCCACAGATGTCTTTGCGGGGGAACATAGCTCTGATAGCTTCCAAACTTGCTTGGGGAAAATATCTACTGAGGAAACGTCCTCACAGATGTCAACCTGAAAAACAGCACAACAAAATGCCCCCAGGGGATGTATGGACAAGATACGCTCAAGTGTCCTCAACATTCAAAATGATTTTCAAATGTTTTGTCTTTCTGCACATTGTTGTGTAGCCTTCATGTTTTTTATATGCAATGCTTATCAAAAATTCGGACATTTTTGTAAACAAAACAGTAAAAATAAAAAACAAGAGCTATTTATCTGAATAACGATTTTTATTGATTGAAAATGTGCCTGAAGAGGCAAATACATTGGGAAGCAATTCCTAGAAAGAGGTAATTGCGTACAAAAGGAAAAATCTATCCTAATGGCAACGTGAACACGGCATCCACTATTTCCCAATTCTGTTATAACTCACAGATCATCAGTTTTCCTCCCAACTCCTTGCTTTCTGAGAAGAATGACTGGACAGATCACATCTTTCGAGATGGCAGACGACAAAGCTTGATGAAGTACAGATAACTCAGACTGTAGTCTTCGCTTTAATCCCTAACTTTTGCCTGGATCGCCCTTTCGGGTTTTCAATCCACCGGGATACCCATTTTTGCCTAAGCCGCCCTTGCGGGTTTTCGACTTACCGGGTGTACAAATTCTTTTCATTTTATCCCTAATTTTTGCCCGAACCTTTTCTTTCTGTTTTTTGGTTCGTCGGGATGCCCATTTTTGCCTGGACTCTCTTTTTTGTCCAGCGGGTCAATTTATGCGAAGTATTTTTTGACTACATCTGAGTTGACAGGAGACGGAAAATCTTCACCATCCATAGTTGTAACCATCAAGGCTCCACCGGAGAAGACCTTCTTCACAACATACGGACCTTCATAATTAGGAGTCCATTTGCCCCTGTTATCCGTACTGGGAGGGAGGATCCTCTTCAAAACTAGATCACCGACCTGATAGCTTCGAGGACGCACTTTCTGATCAAAGGCTCGCTTCATCCTTCTCTGATACAACTGTCCATGGCATACAGCTGCTAGCCGTCTCTCCTCGATAAGGCTCAACTCGTTAAACCTCGTTCGAATCCACTCGGCTTCGTCCAGCTTGACATCTAAGAGTACCCTCAGAGAAGGGATCTCCACTTCAACAGGTAGGACAGCTTCCATACCATACACAAGGGAGTAAGGGGTTGCCCCGGTCGACGTACGTACTGAGGTACGGTACCCATGCAAAGTGAAAGGCAGCATCTCATGCCAATCCTTGTACGTAACGACCATCTTCTGCACAATCTTCTTGATATTCTTGTTTGCCGCTTCCACAGCACCATTCATCTTCGGTCTGTAAGGAGAAGAATTGTGATGTTCAATCTTGAAATCTTTACAAAGCTCTTTCATCATCTTGTTGTTGAGATTCGAACCATTGTCAGTGATGATTCTCTCAGGAACTCCATAGCGACATATGATCTCTTTCTTGATGAACCGGGTAACCACTTGTTTGATAACGTTAGCATAGGAAGCTGCTTCTACCCACTTGGTGAAATAATCAATCGCAACCAAGATGAAGCGATGTCCATTCGAAGCAGTAGGCTCAATCTTCCCAATCATATCAATGCCCCACATGGCGAACGGCCAAGGCGAATTCATGATATTCAGAGGGCTTGGTGGTACGTGCACCTTATCAGCATAAATTTGACACTTATGGCACTTCCGAGCATACTTGAAACAATCGGATTCCATAGTCATCCAGTAATAACCCGCTCTCAACAATTTCTTAGCCATTGCATGTCCGCCGGCATGAGTACCGAAGGAACCTTCATGAACTTCCTGCATTAACATGTCTGCTTCGGGTCTGTCCACGCATCTGAGCAAGACCATGTCAAAGTTTCTTTTATACAACACATCATCCTGATTCAAATAAAAGCTTCCAGCTAGCCTCCTCAGAGTTTTCTTGTCATTCTTCGACGCACCTTCAGGATACTCTTGAGTTTTGAGGAAATTCTTGATGTCATAATACCACGGCTTTTCATCAATCACAACAGACTCGGCTGCAAACACATACGCAGGCCTCTCAAGTCGATTCACCGCAACATGTGGCACATGATTCCACCAATGAACTTTGATCATAGACGACAAAGTAGCCAAGGCATCAGCCATTTGATTCTCATCCCGGGGGACATGATACAACTTCACTTTCTTGAAGAACGTCAGTATTCTTCTGGTGTAGTCTCTATACGGAATCAAATGCGGCTGATTCGTGTTCCAATCTCCATTGACTTGATTGACCACTAGAGCGGAATCTCCATATATGTCAAGGGTTTTGATCCTCAGATCAATGGCTTCTTCTATCCCCATGATACAAGCCTCATACTCAGCTTCGTTGTTGGTGACGTCAAACGTCAATCTGGCAGAAAAAGGTATATGAGCACCTTTAGGATTGATCAATACTGCCCCAACACCGTTACCATTCATATTCACAGCCCCATCAAGAGGCTCTTCGCAATCTTTCATCTTAAGATACATGATGTCTTCATCTGGGAATTCAAACATCATAGGCTGATAATCTTCAATCGGTTGTTCGGCAAGGTAGTCTGACAGAATACTACCTTTGATGGCCTTCTGTGACGTGTACTGAATGTCATACTCTGTTAAGATCATCTGCCAACGGGCAACACGTCCGGTGAGAGCTGGCTTCTCAAAGATGTATTTTACTGGATCCATCTTAGAAATCAATAAGGTAGTATGGTTCAACATATACTGTCTCAGTCGGCGAGCAGCCCAGGCCAAAGCACAGCAAGTTTTCTCGAGCAGTGAATATCTTGTTTCACAGTCGGTAAACTTTTTGCTAAGGTAGTATATGGCATGCTCTTTTCGACCAGACTCGTCATGCTGTCCCAATACACACCCCATCGAGTTCTCAGTGACTGAAAGGTACATTATCAGTGGTCTCCCTGGAACTGGAGGAATCAGGATTGGAGGTTTCTGTAAGTACTCCTTGATTTTGTCAAAAGCTTTCTGACAGTTGTAACACCCCGATAATAATAAAATAATTATTTAAATTGAGTTAATAATGTAATTATTAATTTAATTGAATAATTAGAAATTTTATTATTATTATTTTTGGATTATTATTATTTTGGGAAAATATATATATATGTTGGAATAAGGAAAAGTTCTCATTTGGAAAAGCATTTCACGTGAAAACAGAACAGAGAAGCATCGTGAGAGAAAAAGGAAAAAGGGCAGAGAAGAGGAGCTGGAGAGCAAAGGTTGGAGAACGAAAGCTTGAAGCTCAAAGATTCTGCCGGATTGGCAAGGTAAGGGGGGTTTATCTCGATTAATGGGTATTATGGGAGAATATGTGATGGGTAGTAATAAGCTGTTAATTTGACCCTAATTGGGAATTGTGAATGCTGAAAATTTGTTGGATGAACCGCGTGAGAAGTTGAAATTAAATCGGTAATTGAGTCTGTTGTAATTTTCCGATCGTATAGCTTTTTACGGAATCGGATTCGGAGGTCCGGAAGTCCTCCAATGGCGGAAAATGCGGAGAATTCTGCATTCTGCCTTGAGTTAGCGCAGGAACAGCTTCTGTCTTGCGTTAACCGGTTAACCCAGGGTGTTAACCGGTTAACACTGTGTTGGATTATGAATATGTGCTGTTTTGTCTGCGTTAACCGGTTAACCCAGGGCGTTAACCGGTTAACACTGTTAAAAAATTGAGACAGAAGGCGTGTTGTGCTGCGTTAACCGGTTAACCCAGGGCGTTAACCGGTTAACGCTGTAGCAGAATGGAAAAATTGTTGTTTTAATTGTTGTGTACCTATGTGAGGGTTGGCCTATGTTGCCTATGGTGTGATAGGGATTAATTCCCGCTGTTTTGAGCAGGAGATGTAATATTAGAATGTACTAATATTGTAGTGGTTGTTTGGCATAATCTGACATGCTTATGTGATGAAATATTGCTGATGTATATGATGCGGTGAATGTATATATTATGCATGATGTTGTGAATGTATGCAGTTGTGAATAGACTATTCGATGGCGTAGAGTGCGAGCATGTGTCTATTCTTGAGTTGTTGTTGAGGTTGTATTGCTAGGTGATTAGCATGCGTAGTTTAGCCTTTGGGGCTGTAGCTGATTCCCATGGTGAGGAATTAGTGAGTTGTGAATTGTTGTTGATGTTTGCATACTAGATGATTAGTGTGCATAGTCTAGCCTTTGGGGCTGTAGCTAATTCCCATGGTGAGGAATTAGTGAGTGAGGCATTAGATCTCAATGAGTGGGACTAGTGAGCTTAGTAGCCGTATCTGGAGGGATCGGTGAGCTTGAACTATATGTTCGAGAAGAGTCGGTACCGCATTTCATGGAGTCTCATTGCATAATGAATGCATGGCATAGCCTGTGGGGCTGTAGCTAATTCCCATTGTGAGGAATTAGTGAGTAAATCGTTGTGTTGTGTTGTTGGTGTTGAATATGGTTTGAGGATTTTACACATTATATATATTATTGTTGAATATGATGTTTGGACGGATATTGCCGTTGCTGAATGCGTAGTCTGGTTAGGGTGAATTGATGTGTGATTTACTTAGCATTACATGTTGTTCTATAATGCTTATTATATTGATTGAGGAACTCACCCTTACAACCCATTTTTCAGGTAACGAGAAATGAACTGAATAGAAGCTAATGCTTGGAGTCTAGTGTAGTCTCCCTAGTGGGTCATGCTCTGATAGATGTAGCATCGGGCGGGAACACTTT
Organism: Lathyrus oleraceus; assembly: GCF_024323335.1. Lineage (NCBI taxonomy): Eukaryota > Viridiplantae > Streptophyta > Magnoliopsida > Fabales > Fabaceae > Lathyrus > Lathyrus oleraceus. The sequence goes on from NC_066582.1 coordinate 388,419,999, forward strand.
GATTGTTATTGTTGTTGTTGTCGAACTAAATTACATGTGATGTTACATGTTTTGCATGATTGAGTTGATCTCTATCCGCTGCGTAATTGTGCAAATACTTTATATTTAAATTAAATAAAAGAGCATGACTGTTATATTGTTTAAATGGTGTGGAATGTTGTGTGACACCCTTGGTGCACTATTACTCTGATTATATGTTTATTATTTTAATTAATTTTTGGGGTATTTTAGAAGGGTGTTACATTAGTGGTATCAGAGCATAGTCGGTCGTGTCGAGTCGTAATTATTCTGTTTCCCCTGTACGGGATAGGTGTTGTGTAACCCTATCAGTACTTATTGTTTTGGTTTGTTGGGTTTTCAGAATAGAGATGGCTGGAAGAGGTAGAGATGATGCTGCAATTGCTGAGGCTCTGGGTATGCTAGCTGGAGTGCTTGGAGGAAATCAGAATGTTATGGGAATGGGAGCTGCTCGTCAACTGAGTGAGTTCCAGAAGAACAATCCTCCAATGTTCAAAGGAGCATACGATCCAGATGGTGCTCAGAAGTGGTTGAAGGAGATTGAGAGAATCTTCAGAGTAACTGAGTGTGCTGATAACCAGAAGGTCAGGTTCGGTACACATATGCTGTCAGAAGAAGCTGATGATTGGTGGGTTGCTACCCGCACTGAGTTGGAATCTGCTGGGAATGCTGAGATTACTTGGGCTGTGTTCAGGGAGAGATTTCTGAGGAAGTATTTTCCAGAGGATGTCAGAGGGAAGAAAGAAATAGAATTCTTGGAATTGAAACAGGGTAACAGGACTGTTACTGAGTATGCTGCGAAGTTCACAGAGCTGTCAAAGTACTATACTCCCTATAATGAGGCTGCTGGAGAATTTTCGAAGTGTGTGAAGTTTGAGAACGGGTTGCGTCCTGAGATCAAACAAGCTATTGGATATCAGAGGATTCGAGTGTTTTCTGATTTGGTTGACTGTTGCAGAATTTTTGAACAGGATTCCAAGGCTAGAGCAGAGAGCTATCAGCAGAGGGTTGATAGGAAGGGTAAGAATCAGATGGATCGTGGAAAACCGTATGCAGCTGGCAAAGGTTTTCAGAAGCAGAGTGGGATGAAGAGGCCTAGTGGGGGAGACTCTAGTGCTCCTGTTAAGTGTTATAGATGTGGTCGGGCTGGACATCGTGTTCATGAGTGTACCAGTGCTGAGATGAAGTGTTTCAAGTGTGGGAAAGGTGGTCACTTGGCTGCAGAGTGCCGATTGAAGACTGTAACTTGTTTCAACTGTGGAGAGTTGGGTCATATCAGTCCCCAGTGTCCTAAGCCGAAGAAGGAGAATCAGTCGGGAGGCAAGGTTTTTGCTCTATCAGGTTCTGAGACTTCTGCAGATGATCGTTTGATCAGAGGTACGTGTTATATTAATGGCTTTCCTCTTATAGCTATTATTGACACAGGTGCTACTCATTCTTTTATATCTGTGGATTGTGCTGTGAGACTTAAGTTAGAGATATCGGAGATGCGTGGAAGTATGGTGATTGATACTCCTGCAAAGGGTTCAGTGACTACTACTTCGGTTTGTTTGAGTTGTCCTTTGAATATTTTTGGTAGAGATTTTGGGATAGACCTTGTGTGTCTTCCATTAGTGCAGATTGACGTTATCTTGGGAATGAACTGGTTGGTGTTTAACCGAGTCTATATCAACTGTTTTGCTAAGACTGTGATATTTCCTGAGATTGAGGAAGGGCAGAGTCTGTTTCTATCAGCCAGGCAGGTGAATGAGGAAGTGGCAGATGGGGCAGAGTTGTTTATGCTGTTGGCAACTTTAGAGGCTAAAGATAAACTGGTGATTGGTGATCTAGCGGTGGTGTGTGATTTTCCTGATGTGTTTCCGGAAGAAGTGAATGAATTACCGCCAGAGCGTGAAGTTGAGTTTTCGATTGATTTGGTACCTGGTACTAGACCGATATCGATGGCTCCGTACCGTATGTCTGCTGTTGAGTTAGCTGAATTGAAAAGTCAGTTGGAAGATTTGTTGGATAAGAAGTTTATTCGTCCAAGTGTGTCACCGTGGGGTGCACCAGTGTTGTTGGTTAAGAAGAAGGAAGGTACTATGAGGTTGTGTGTGGACTACAGGCAACTGAATAAAGTGACGATCAAGAATCGGTATCCTTTGCCGAGGATTGATGATTTTGATGGATCAATTGGTTGGTGCGAGTGTGTTCAGCAAGATAGATTTGAGATCTGGGTATCATCAGATACGTGTGAAAACTGAGGATATTCAGAAGACTGCTTTCAGAACGAGGTATGGACATTATGAGTATTCTGTAATGCCTTTTGGTGTGACTAATGCGCCTGGAGTATTTATGGAGTACATGAATAGGATTTTCCATCCGTACTTAGATCAGTTTGTTGTGGTGTTTATTGATGACATTTTGGTGTATTCGAAATCTGAAGAAGAGCATGCCGAGCATTTGAGATTGGTTTTAGGAGTGCTGCGAGAAAAGCAGTTATTTGCTAAACTGTCGAAGTGTGAATTTTGGTTAGAAGAGGTTAGTTTTCTTGGCCATGTGATTTCAAGAGGTGGTGTTGCTGTTGATCCTTCTAAGATAGAAGCGGTATCTAAGTGGGAAGCTCCGAAGTCTGTTGCTGAGATTCGAAGTTTCCTTGGTTTGGCTGGTTATTATAGGAAGTTCATTGAGGGATTTTCTAAGTTGGCGTTACCGTTGACGATGTTGACTAGAAAGGGGCAAGCGTTTGTTTGGGACTCAAAATGTGAAGAAGGTTTCCAAGAGCTAAAGAGAAGGTTGACTACTGCTCCTATTTTGATATTACCGAGTTCGTCGGAATTATTTGAGGTTTATTGTGATGCTTCATTGTTGGGTTTAGGTGGTGTGTTGATGCAGAATAAGCAGGTTATAGCTTATGCTTCGAGACAGCTGAGGGTTCATGAGAGGAACTATCCTACTCACGATTTAGAGTTGGCAGCTGTGGTATTTGTTCTGAAGTTGTGGAGGCATTATTTGTATGGATCAAGATTTGAGGTTTTCAGTGACCATAAGAGTTTAAAGTATTTGTTTGATCAGAAAGAGCTGAATATGAGACAAAGGAGATGGTTAGAGTTTCTGAAGGATTATGACTTTGGTTTGAATTACCATCCGGGTAAAGCAAATGTAGTGGCTGATGCATTGAGTCGGAAATCATTACATATGTCTATGTTAATGGTTAGGGAATTGGATTTGATTGAGCAGTTTAGAGACTTGAGTTTAGTGTGTGAGAGTACTCACAATAGTGTTAAACTGGGAATGTTGAAATTAACAAGTGGTATTCTGGAGGAGATCAGAGAGGGTCAGAAATCTGATATGCTTTTGGTTGATAAGTTGACTTTAGTGAATCAAGGCCAAGGTGGTGAATTCAGAGTTGATGAGAATGGTGTTTTGAAATTTGGTAGTCGGGTGTGTATTCCGGATGTTACTGAGCTTAAGAAGAGTATTCTTGAGGAGGGACATCGTAGTGGCTTAAGTATCCATCCTGGAGCTACGAAGATGTATCATGATTTGAAAAGGTTATTTTGGTGGCCGGGAATGAAGAAAGAAATTGCATGTTTTGTGTATTCCTGTTTGACTTGTCAGAAGTCGAAGATTGAGCATCAGAAGCCGTCTGGGCTAATGCAACCGTTGGCTATTCCAGAGTGGAAGTGGGATAGTATCAGTATGGATTTTGTTTCTGGTTTGCCGAGGACAAATAAGAATTTTGAAGCCATTTGGGTGATCGTGGACAGATTGACGAAGTCGGCTCATTTCATTCCGATTAGAATGGATTATCCGTTAGAGAGATTAGCTGAGTTGTATATTGAGAAGATTGTAAGTTTGCATGGTATTCCGTCCAGTATTGTTTCGGACAGAGATCCTAGATTTACATCGAAGTTCTGGGGAGGTTTGCAGAGGGCTTTGGGAACTAAGCTGAGATTGAGTTCTGCATATCATCCGCAGACTGATGGTCAGACTGAGAGGACGATTCAGTCATTAGAAGATCTTTTGAGAGCTTGTGTTTTGGAAAAAAGAGGTGCTTGGGATTGTTATTTGCCTTTGATTGAGTTTACCTACAACAATAGTTTTCATTCGAGCATTGGTATGGCACCGTTTGAAGCTTTGTATGGTAGGAGATGTCGGACACCTTTATGTTGGTATGAGTCCGGTGAGAGTGCTGTGGTTGGACCAGAGATTGTTCAACAAACTACGGAAAAGATTAAGATGATTCAGGATAAGATGAGAATTGCTCAGAGTCGTCAGAAGAGTTATCATGACAAGAGGAGGAAGTCACTTGAGTTCCAAGAGGGAGACCATGTGTTTCTTCGTGTTACTCCGATAACTGGTGTTGGTCGAGCCTTGAAGTCGAAGAAGTTGACACCTCGATTTATTGGTCCTTATCAGATTTTGGAGCGGATAGGGGAAGTAGCCTATCGTATCGCTTTACCGCCGTCGCTTGCGAATTTGCATGAGGTTTTTCATGTGTCTCAGTTGAGGAGGTACATTCATGATCCGTCGCATGTAGTCCAAATAGATGATGTACAGGTGAGAGATAACCTGACTGTTGAAACATCACCTATGAGGATCGAGGATCGAGAGTTGAAGCAGTTGCGGGGTAAAGAGATTGCCTTGGTGAAGGTAGCTTGGGGAGGACCAGCAGGTGGCAACGTGACTTGGGAACTGGAGAGTAAGATGGAGGAGGCTTATCCAGAGTTGTTCGCTTGAGGTATGTTTTCGAGGACGAAAACTCTTTTAGTGGGGGAGAGTTGTAACACCCCGATAATAATAAAATAATTATTTAAATTGAGTTAATAATGTAATTATTAATTTAATTGAATAATTAGAAATTTTATTATTATTATTTTTGGATTATTATTATTTTGGGAAAATATATATATATGTTGGAATAAGGAAAAGTTCTCATTTGGAAAAGCATTTCACGTGAAAACAGAACAGAGAAGCATCGTGAGAGAAAAAGGAAAAAGGGCAGAGAAGAGGAGCTGGAGAGCAAAGGTTGGAGAACGAAAGCTTGAAGCTCAAAGATTCTGCCGGATTGGCAAGGTAAGGGGGTTTATCTCGATTAATGGGTATTATGGGAGAATATGTGATGGGTAGTAATAAGCTGTTAATTTGACCCTAATTGGGAATTGTGAATGCTGAAAATTTGTTGGATGAACCGCGTGAGAAGTTGAAATTAAATCGGTAATTGAGTCTGTTGTAATTTTCCGATCGTATAGCTTTTTACGGAATCGGATTCGGAGGTCCGGAAGTCCTCCAATGGCGGAAAATGCGGAGAATTCTGCATTCTGCCTTGAGTTAGCGCAGGAACAGCTTCTGTCTTGCGTTAACCGGTTAACCCAGGGTGTTAACCGGTTAACACTGTGTTGGATTATGAATATGTGCTGTTTTGTCTGCGTTAACCGGTTAACCCAGGGCGTTAACCGGTTAACACTGTTAAAAAATTGAGACAGAAGGCGTGTTGTGCTGCGTTAACCGGTTAACCCAGGGCGTTAACCGGTTAACGCTGTAGCAGAATGGAAAAATTGTTGTTTTAATTGTTGTGTACCTATGTGAGGGTTGGCCTATGTTGCCTATGGTGTGATAGGGATTAATTCCCGCTGTTTTGAGCAGGAGATGTAATATTAGAATGTACTAATATTGTAGTGGTTGTTTGGCATAATCTGACATGCTTATGTGATGAAATATTGCTGATGTATATGATGCGGTGAATGTATATATTATGCATGATGTTGTGAATGTATGCAGTTGTGAATAGACTATTCGATGGCGTAGAGTGCGAGCATGTGTCTATTCTTGAGTTGTTGTTGAGGTTGTATTGCTAGGTGATTAGCATGCGTAGTTTAGCCTTTGGGGCTGTAGCTGATTCCCATGGTGAGGAATTAGTGAGTTGTGAATTGTTGTTGATGTTTGCATACTAGATGATTAGTGTGCATAGTCTAGCCTTTGGGGCTGTAGCTAATTCCCATGGTGAGGAATTAGTGAGTGAGGCATTAGATCTCAATGAGTGGGACTAGTGAGCTTAGTAGCCGTATCTGGAGGGATCGGTGAGCTTGAACTATATGTTCGAGAAGAGTCGGTACCGCATTTCATGGAGTCTCATTGCATAATGAATGCATGGCATAGCCTGTGGGGCTGTAGCTAATTCCCATTGTGAGGAATTAGTGAGTAAATCGTTGTGTTGTGTTGTTGGTGTTGAATATGGTTTGAGGATTTTACACATTATATATATTATTGTTGAATATGATGTTTGGACGGATATTGCCGTTGCTGAATGCGTAGTCTGGTTAGGGTGAATTGATGTGTGATTTACTTAGCATTACATGTTGTTCTATAATGCTTATTATATTGATTGAGGAACTCACCCTTACAACCCATTTTTCAGGTAACGAGAAATGAACTGAATAGAAGCTAATGCTTGGAGTCTAGTGTAGTCTCCCTAGTGGGTCATGCTCTGATAGATGTAGCATCGGGCGGGAACACTTTGATTGTTATTGTTGTTGTTGTCGAACTAAATTACATGTGATGTTACATGTTTTGCATGATTGAGTTGATCTCTATCCGCTGCGTAATTGTGCAAATACTTTATATTTAAATTAAATAAAAGAGCATGACTGTTATATTGTTTAAATGGTGTGGAATGTTGTGTGACACCCTTGGTGCACTATTACTCTGATTATATGTTTATTATTTTAATTAATTTTTGGGGTATTTTAGAAGGGTGTTACAACAGTCATCGTTCCACTTGATCGCTTGATTCTTTCTAAGCAGTTTGAAAATTGGTTCACATGTGGCAGTTAGATGAGATATGAACCTTGCAATGTAGTTCAACCTCCCTAAAAACCCACGGACTTGCTTCTCCGTTTTCGGTTCAGGCATCTCTTGAATAGCTTTGACTTTTGCTGGATCAACCTCAATCCCTTTCTCACTGACAATGAAGCCTAAGAGCTTCCCGGACCTCACCCCAAACGTACACTTGTTCGGATTCAACCTCAGCTTGAACTTTCTCAAACGGTCAAACAGCTTCTGCAAGTTAACCAGGTGCTCCTCTTCTGTCTGCGACTTTGCAATCATATCATCCACGTACACTTCAATTTCTTTGTGCATCATGTCATGAAAGAGAGTCGTCATTGCCCTCTGATAGGTAGCACCAGCATTCTTTAGCCCAAACGGCATCACCTTATAGCAGAACGTGCCCCAAGGTGTAATGAATGTCGTCTTTTCCATGTCCTCTGGCGCCATCTTGATCTGATTATATCCGGAGAAACCATCCATGAAAGAGAATACCGAAGATTGAGCCGTGTTATCAACCAATACATCAATGTGAGGTAATGGGAAATCATCTTTCGGACTCGCTCTGTTCAAATCCCGGTAATCGACACACATTCTAACTTTACCATCCTTCTTCGGCACAGGAACGATGTTGGCCACCCACGGTGGATAACTGGTAACAGCCAGAAAACCTGCATCCCACTGCTTCTGAACCTCTTCCTTGATCTTAGTTGCCATGTCAGGACTCGTTCTACGAAGCTTCTGCTTAACCGAAGGACATCCTTCCCTAAGAGGTAATCGATGCATCACAATGTCTGTATCTAAACCAGGCATATCTTGATATGACCAAGCGAATACCTCCACATATTCTCTCAGCATCTCAATCAGCCTCCTCTTGACAGAGTCCTCTAAAGTAGCCCCAATCTTGATTTCCTTTTTGTCGTCCTCAGTACCCAGATTAATAGTTTCCAACTCCTCCTGATGAGGTTGGATGACCCTTTCCTCCTGCTTCAGTAATCTGGCCAATTCTGCAGGGAGTTCACAGTCTTCCTCACTCTCCTCTTCAGCTTGGTAGATGGGATTGTCGAAATCATACTGAGCCATAACAGAACTGTTCATAGTGAATGCCATAAGATCGCTTCTGCATGTTTAATGCTTTGTTTTAGAAAAAGAGTTCAAAAAAGTCACAAAAAACAAAACATTGCCATTTTTATTGTTTTGAAAAAAGGTGAGAATGAAAAATAGAAAGACAGGGATCACAAAATTTGTTCAAAAAATGTCCTTCATTAATGATAATCATTAAAACATGATGAGGCCCTACAAAATGAATCACTACGCCTTGGGCAGAACGTAGGATTTTCATGCAAAATGATAAAACAACAGAAAATTACTCTGTCAGAAGAGTAACTTGAACCACTTCTTCAGCCGTCCAATTGTTGATAGACCCCCCTGGTGCACACGGGCGAACCCAGTTGTCCAGATCACAGTTACTGTCACAGTCTTCACTACCGGTCGCAGAGACGTCGCCATGATTCATCAGCCCAGCGCTGGTAAAGGTACTTGGACCCGCTTGACCATTCTGCTCTGCTCGGAGAGGCTCATAACCAACACCAAATTTGTCTTCTTTAACCGGCAAGTCCACCATCTTGCCCCAGCCTTCAGCTTTTCCAGAATCAACAACCTCCTTAGCCTGTTTGTAAGAAGTAATTGAAACACCCGGCTTCCTCTGCTCAGCGTACGCCACCTTCTCAAGAGCCACAGTCTCAAACGCCTGGCATAAGGTTTCGTGGATCTCGCCATCCACCTCAACATATTTGAACGAGGACAGATGACTCACCAGAATCTCTTCTTCACCGCACACAGTCACAATCTGACCGTTCCAGACATACTTGAGCTTTTGATGGAGAGTCGACGAGACTGCCCCTGCTGCATGAATCCATGGACGCCCCAATAAACAGCTATAGGCGGGCTGGATGTCCATAACATAGAAGATGATATTGAATACCTCAGGACCTATCTTCACAGGCAAGGTAACTTCTCCACACACAGAACGTTTGGATCCGTCGAAAGCACGAACGATCAGGTCACTGGGATTAAGCACAAACCCTTCTGCATCAATCTTCCTCAGAATCTGCTTAGGCAACACATTCAGCGACGACCCGGTGTCTACCAATACGTGAGACAACACTGCCCCCTTGCACTCCATGGTGATGTGCAAAGCTTTGTTATGGTTTCGTCCTTCAGGCGGTAAGTCCAGGTTGGTAAAACCCACACCATGCCTGGTGCTCACATTGGCCATCACACCCTCCAGTTGATTGACAGAAATTTCCTGAGGCACGTAAGCCAGATTCAACATCTTCAGCAAGGCATTACGGTGTGCCTCAGAGCACATCAACAGTGAAAGTATAGAGATCTTGGACGGAGTCTGATTCAACTGGTCTACAATCTTGTAGTCACTCTTCTTGATTATCTTCATAAACTCCTCCACGTCCTTCTCAAATGACCCCTCGGGTGCTTCCTTCTGGATAGGTTCTTCCTCAACCACAGCTTGCTTACCCTTTGCTCTGGCGAGAGCCTCAGCATTATTGTCCCTCAAAGGCTGCGGTGCAAACAGACGACCGCTTCTGGTAAAACCTCCTGGACCCCCTACATTATCCACAGCCGGACCAACAGTTGCAGGAACTCTATTCGGTAAACCAATTGTCACTGGAGTTTGATTCACTGGTCTCGTCTGACTTTCAGCCCTTCTGTAATTGCGGTGAGCATTATCATACTTCCACGGCACGGCTCTACTATTTTCAACAGCCCTTCTTTCAGGCGCAACGATAGTAGTTGGAACACTGATGGTTACAGGCACGGGAATGGTAACTGGGGTACCATTTGCTGCAGGTGCACCGACGACCCTTTGTCCACGTTCTTCAGACGGTTTAAAGTAAATGGTGATAGTTGAAGCGGTTCCACGATCTTTTACAGCCCTACTGAATTGCAAACAACCCTCATCCATCATACCCTGGATACCGGCCCTTAACTGATCGCAACCATTCTCAGATTCTGCACAGCCCAAACAATTCTCATCACAGCCCGGGTAGACACCCCCCTTCAGCAGACGGCACTTCACAACTAGCAGAGAAGTCTGAACATCATCAACATTAACAACCAGATCTTCAGCTTCTTTCCCTTCAATATTGTTCACTCTATGCCCACCATGCTGAGGCATGGGGTTGTTTACGACATTAGGCACCGGAGCGAAGTTGATTGCCTTGGCATCGATCAAATCTTGAACCTTGTGCTGGAGAGCTCGACACTTCTCAGTATGGTGGCCTGGTGCCCCAGAGTGAAAGTCACAACGGGCGTTTGCATCATAACCAGGAGGCAGCACTGTAGGCGGAGCCATTGTACGCAACTCAATCATCCCCAACCGGAGTAGTTCGGGTAGTAGCTCTGCGTAAGACATAGGCAGAGGATCAAATCTTCTATCAGCCTTCAATTTCTGTCTGGGCTGATAAGGACGCTGCTGTTGTTGTTGTTGTTGCGGTTGTTGAACTCTTGGTTGTTGTTGTTGACGAGGTTGAGGTGCCGGAATAGTCACTGCAGCTACTGGACGATATTGATCTCTGTTAGCATTTGTTCTGTACACACCCCCTCTGTGCTGCACAGCATTGGTCTCTCCTTCTCTACGGCGAGGTGCCCCAGAGAAGGGTTTCTTTAATGAAGACGAGGAACCAGCATCATGGATCCTACCAGCTTTGATTAGACTCTCAGTCCTCTCTCCACAAATGACAACATCAGAAAAACTACCGAACGGGCAGCTCCCCATCCGGTCCATAAACACACCTTGAAGAGTACCAATAAACATATCTGTCAACTCCCTCTCCAGCATAGGGGGTTGAACTCTAGCAGCCAGTTCACGCCACCTCTGGGCATACTCCTTGAAGCTTTCATTGGATTTTTGACATAGACTCTATAGCTGAGTCCGGCTCGGTGCCATGTCCATGTTGTGTTTGTATTGCCTCAAAAAGGCCTCACCCAGATCTCTCCAGCATCGGATCGAATCTCTCTTCAATTCCATGTACCAGTCCAAAGAAGCCCCAGATAGACTATCTTGGAAAAAATACATCCACATCTTTTCATCCTCGGTATACGCAGAGATTTTCCTGTAGTAAGCCTGCACATGGGTGCGAGGGCAAGAAGTACCGTTGTATTTGTCGAAGGACGGTGCTTTGAACTTGTGAGGGATTCTCAAACCTTCTACCAACCCCATATTAGTAACATCAAAACCGAGAGAATTCTGACTTTCCATAGCACGGATCTTCTCAGCAAGAGCTTCAACTTTGCGATCTCTCTCATTAACCCTTTCCAGAACGTCTTCGTCTTCACTGAGCAGAGAGAACATGTCTTCTTGTCTGTCAACAATCGGAACAGGATTACGGGCCGGAGCACGGACCACTCTGGCATTAGCGGCATCTGGAACAATAGGTTGACCGTTGATTCGAATACCCCCCAACTCATCGCCTACAGCATAGTTGTTGACGGGTACAGCAGCAGCAACATTGTTATCATTGACCGGGCCTCCCTCTGGCGGAGCATGGTTGATCGGTGGATTTGCAGCCTCTTGTCTCTGAACCATGGCTCGGAGCTCTTCTTGACCTTGCGCAACCCCTTGCATCATATTCATAAACTGGGCCATGCTTGCCTTCATCTCAGCCAATTCAGCTTGAAATTGATCCATACTTCTCTGTTGATTCAGTCTTGTTGAGTAGCGGTGCGGACGTTGATCAGCTATCCTGCCTAAAACAGGAACCAGAGTGAGAAGTCACGATCAAGAACACCTGTTATGCAAAATGATATGAGTATGATGTAAATGATGCGTATGATGCACATGATATGCTCATTTCTCAGGCATTCAAAGAGCCTGACCCATCCTGAAAAGATGGCAACCTGCAGCAACAAGAGAACAAACAGATACAAGGAAATGCTGACATCCTTATATATACATAAGAGTGAAAAGGCATACAACCAATGTCAACAGAATATCTGAATAAACAACGTACAAAGAAAAAGAATCCCATCCAACAAGCCTGGAGGTGATTCTCAACAAAAAAGATCCAAGAGATGGCCTACACGCAAATGAATCCCATCCAACAAGCCTGGAGGTGATTCTCAACAAAATACAATCAGAGATACAAACTAAGACAGACGGTCTTCCGGAATGAGGGTCTTCAGGTAATGGCACTGGTCGATCAACAGTGAGCATTCTGAACAATCTGGTAGAGGGGTGATCTTCTCCTCCAACTGTCTTCTGAGCTCCAAGACTTCTCCTCCAAGGCAGTCCTCTGATTTTTGTCTCGACTCCATCTCTTTCTTCAACTGAGCATCTTTGTCTCTGAGTTGCCTCTCCAAGTCTCTGATCTTCTTCTGATAGTTGACTTCTGCTCTCTGCAACCTCAAACACTCCCTATGCTCTGCATCCAACATGGATTCCATCTCCTCATATGATCTCTTCTTGCTCCGTGCTCTGCTAGCATCCTCTCCTTGCACTTCCCTGAGTTGATGGGCCAAGTGCAGCTTATCAGCCTGAGCTTTGTACAACTCCATCTGAGTGTCTTGCTCCTTCTCCCTCAACCGACGACTCTCCATCAGAGCTTGCTTGTAGTGCTCCGCAGGCACACTCTCAGCAAGGATCAAAGGTGGTTGCTCTTGCAACGGTTCCATCCTATCGTAGGGTAGCAGCAAAGTTTCCACTCTCTTCTTGACCCACTCAGTGTAATCGGGCATAGCAACGGCAAACTTCTTCCCTAAGACAGATCCATCCTTCACACCAATAGACTTCCAAGCTCTCCCTATCTGTTCCAACCTAACAGGGTCACTCTGCTTCTCAAAATACACACTCTCAGCTACCTCAGCCTCAAGTGGTCTTCCCTTTATCACAAACCCCAACTGGCGAAGAGAAAGAACCGGGTTGTAATTGATGCAACCCTTGGTCCCTACGAGTGGCACATTCCGGAATTCTCCACAACTCATAATAACATTCTTCACATCTATCCGGTACGACTGCCATCTGATGTCATAGGAGGTGAGTGACATGACCCTCTGAGTCCACTTAAGAGTGCTCTGGGTATCTACAAATGGTCCACTAGCTGGCAGAAGAGACATGAACCATTTGAACAGAAGAGGTAAGCAGCACCTGATGGCTCCACCCTTACCATGCCTACTGTGGATGGCATAGTAAGTATCAGCTAGAAGGGTAGGGACTGGATTCCTTCCAATGAAGATACTGATAGCTGCATGGTCAACAAAATTTGGCATACTGGGAAATAGGACAATCCCATAGATCATGGTGGCAAGCTGCGCGTGAAAAACTTCCCAATTCCCCTTCTCTGCTTCTTCTCTAGCTACCCTCAACAGAAACTTCAAAGGCAATCCAACAACATCCCCACTGGACTTCCAACTATCACTGACTTCCTTGATACCCAAGTGGAGAGCTCTGGCAACAACTCTGAAATCAACCTCCTTGGGCACATCCAAGAAAGGAACCTGATGCTGGATAGGAACACCCAACAGAATAGAGTACTCCTCGAGAGTAGGCGCCAACTGATAATCCTGGAAAGTGAAACAATGAAGCTCTGGGTCATAAAACTGAAGTAGTGTCTGCAGAGGCACTGGATCTACTACTGTCTTCAATACTGTCAAGATATCTCCGTACCGCCCAACAAAACTCTTCAGTCGATCGTCTGTCACGAGACTACCCAACTCAACTAGTGGAGTCAACGGCTCACGGTGGAAACTGTAGGAACAGGTCTTCTGCTTCGGCTCGGGAACCGTTGCCATCTCTATCAGCAGACAAGCTCGGGAATGTACCTGAGAAATGATATGCATGCAGGGATTAGTTTTTTTCTTTTTTTTTTTCTTTCTCTTTTTTTTCTTTTTTTCATTTTTTTTTTTTGCGTTTCTTTTTGAAAATAAATATGCTATGATGCACATGATGCAGACACAACTGGCTGGCGGTGCATCTCTGATCACAAAGTCGAAGCTTCGGTCTAAACTCAGAACATAAATCCAACTTAAGGTCAACCGAAAACTGTTGTCTGGACTAGAGTCACCGACAGAACCAAGTCACCAACAGTACCTGTAATAATGATCATTCCCTTCCCACTCACGGGTGTAGTCTAGGCCAGGGTAAAGCTTGAGAGAAACGCAGCATAAATAACCTTTCGCAGAATACTGTCATATACACACCCGAAGTATGTAACGACAGCATCCCACCAGGGTCTGAACTGCTCGTGATATCAATGTTCCGCTAAGTGGCGCCATACCACCCGCTTCCCATGAATCACTCTATTCCTAGGTATCCTAGATTGCACTCATGGTCTGGGTATTGGACCTTTTACCTCAGCTGACTCTTCCCCCCACACAGAGAGAAACAGACAACCAGCCAGGTGAACAGATGAATAAATGCAAACATTAATGCAAACATAAATGCAAACAATAAACGATGAATGCAAACAGTAAATAATGAATGCAATAAATAAACACGGCACAAAGCAACCAAAACCCTAACCTAGAGAGCGCTAGGAGAGACTCGCTCAGGGAAGATGGACCAGCATAGGTCAACTTCTCTATTCCCCAGCAGAGTCGCCAGCTGTCGCATCGCGCGAAAAACCGGCGGGAAAAGAAAGAACAACAGAGCCGCCACCGTGCGTTATTTATCCCAAAAGAGGGAAAGGAAACGCTCAGAGTAAACCTGGGAAAGATCATGGTCTCGCGACCAAAGAGAATGGGTTCGGGAGTCGGTTATGCGAAGGGAAGGTATTAGCACCCCTACGCATCCGTAGTACTCTACGGGATCCACGCACAAAAGGAAGGAAAAATGGTTGCTAAACACTGCTCAAACTCACACACACTGGCTGAAAGAGACAAAAGAAACTGACTGAAACTGACTCGGCAGGACATCGTATCCTGGGCCTACTTAGTCTATCAGGCATAGACATCAGAGTCGAAGTAGTTCGGACTGGGGAGACAAAACATGCTCGCTAGGATATCGCATCCTATGCATACGTATCTTCTCGGACGAGAGAAGAATCAGAGCATTCGTAGCTCGGCTGACACGCACGCAAACAAACAAGACAAAGGCAAACGTGGAGCCCGACTGCCAATCACTGGACTTATGTCAGCATCCGAACCTAAACACACGCAAGGAGGCAAACGTGGAGCCTGACTGCCAATCGCTGGACTTATGTCAGCATCCGAACCAAAACAACACAACAGATAGATAGGGAGTCGGGGACTCAGCCTATAACTGTCAAACACACACAAACAGACAGACAGCAAATGCTAAGGAGTCACGGACTCGAGCCTAGCAAAGGTCAGACAACACACACAAAAAAGAAAAAGGGCGCCCGGAGAGATCAGCTCAATCTCCTGCCTACATACTTCATCTGGTATGAAGATCAGGGCGATGTAGTTCCCCTACGCAGGGATAAAGGACTAGCCTAACCAGATAACAGAGGGAGACACAACTCTAGGGAGACTACGACTCGAGCCTAGATGTTGTCATGCAAAATCAACCCTAAGTTATGGTTTCTAGCTAAATGGCACAAGGGCCAACCTATCCTAAGTATGGCTCACACAGGGAGCAAGCCACACACACTTAACTTGCATAGGAAGCAAGCCAAGCAAAACCTAACTTGCACAGGAAGCAAGTCTAAACTAATCCTAACTTGCACAGGAAGCAAGTCAAACTATCCTATCTTGCACAGGAAGCAAGTCAAACAATCCTATCTTGCACAGGAAGCAAGTCAAACAATCCTACAAGCACAGATAGCACACACTATACACAAGCAAGAGGCTCAAACAAGGGTTAGGCACTGAGGCCAACTGGAATAGGGTAAAAGGTGCTCTTAACCTTGCCATTGAGAGACTAAGGTGAAGCAGATGAAAGGATGAAGTGAGGATGAGACCTCACAGCTCTTATCCCTGGCCTGGGAGAGCTCAAGACAAGAATGTGTGGGTTCAGAAAGTGGGAACCCTTCTACACATTTGATACTGACTCAACTGTACAGTTGTACAAGATCTTGGGTTTGTATCTGCAATGCATCAACACAGTGGTGTGAGCAAAGCAGATGACACACTGAATAGTGGGGGATAGATTGCATATCCCTACCTTCCACCAATTGCCTCTTCACTTAGGAGGACTTTGACTCTATGCAAGGACAAAAGTAAACATCCACAAACATTGCCTCTTAAGGAGGACTTCAGACAGTTGCCTGGCCAAGTAACAGGCCAGGTCTTCCAGACTACATGAAGACAAAGAGACATACCTCAATGCAAATTGCTTATACAAGCAAAGCAAAGCAAAAGTTCACAAGGAACTAAAAGCAACTAAAGTACCTGAAATCAGTCAAGCACAGTTAGTATACAAGTCAGAGTTAAATCAAAATGAAACAGACATCAACCAGTCAACACAAGCAAGTGAATGTGCAAGGCACAAGGCTTAAGGCATGTGAGCCAAGCCACCTACAAAACAAACAAGTTAGACAATGATATTCAAGCAAGCTCAATCAAATTGTAATGATCTCTTTGAAGCATTTGTAGCTTAACCTGAAAACATAAGCTCAAAAGTGAGTACCAGGACCACTAGGGCAAGCCTAGGGTCAAAAATAAATGAGAAAGTCAAAACAGCAAGGGATATCCAATCAAAGTCAAGTTTAAACATTCGAGAAACAAACTCAATTGGGTTCACATTCATATCCATCACTATCATCATTTCATGAACCATTTAGGTCAAAGTATGGCAAACAGAAGCTCATAGAAGTCAACAGCAAGACTTGCATCAAAACCAATCTCAAACATTTCCAAAAATCATTAAATAAATCATGATCAATCATAACCCACAGCATGGTAAGCATGTCAAATTTCATCTCATTTGGACAAATGGAAGGCAGTCAATGAAAATCTTAAAGTCAAAGCCATTTTGAACATGCTCAAAGAAGTCAACCAAACATGCATCAACTTAGAAAATTCATAAATCAGTGATAGCATATGATAAATGAATGGGACTAAAACCATGGCAAAGATGAGGATGTCTAGTTATCTCATGTAAAATTTCATGTCCATCCAATAAAGTATGAGAATTCCACAAATGAAATGGGAACATGTGTCACACAAAGTCAATATTTGACCAAGCAGGGGAGAAAATCTCAAACAATTAGGAAAATGCCTCAAATAATTCCAGGAAAATTCACATGTAAACTAGACATACAAGAGTAGGTTCATGCAAAAAATCAGATCAATTGGAGGTCAAGAAGCATGGTAATGAAAATCATGAAGTTGGACATCAATGGTGTGACACAAATTGTCACACCCTAATTCAAAAAATCATATCTCACAAACCACAAATGATAAATTCACAAACTCTACACCAAAATCACCATGAATGTGTCTAGTTTAAGCACAAAAAATTTGGGAACCATTGGATACATTCTCATCATTTCACAATTGATTTGGCAAAGTGTACAAAATATGAGCACATGAACAAAACCCTAGCATAATTTAAAATTCACATGTGCACTATTTGAATAAAAATGCTCATAAAAAACTAGATGAAGAATGGAGATCAATGTAAAAATTCCATCTCAATCGGGTAAGAAATGAGCAACTTATGATTTTTTTTAAATGCAAAGGAAAAGAATAAAAAAAAAAAGTATGTGAAGGCAAGGCATGAGTAAGATATAAGTAAAAAATAAAAGCATATATGAGATGCCCACCCTCCCACGGAATCGAACCGTGCGCCCAAGCCAAGCGCTGCTGGGAACAAAACTCAGCGTTTTGTTAAATGAAAAAGAAAATAGTCAATGGCCCAGTCTACACTTCCCTGAACCAAAGGCACGCCCACATGGCACTTTGCTGGACCAATTAAAACAATTCTTCAGGAAATCCCAGGCGGCGCATAACAACAAAGCCGTTCATGGATCAAAAGGCCACTTTTGGCAGCAACATTACAGTTCCAATACCACACGTTCTGCTTGTAATTTTTAGCAGAAAAAATAATTTGCAACCAAAATCAAAAACACATATATCAAAACATTCACCTCTTAATGCTCATCAATATCCTATCATTTATTTTCAGCAACTTAAGCTAACATAAGAGAAACGGGTAAAAAACAAATCGACCATGAAACTTCAACTCAACATTATTCATTCATCACTCGACCATTTTTATGGATTCAAGGCTTATTAGAATCAGCGAAACAAGATCTACATAAATCATGGCATGGCTTAGAGAATGGTGCAAGTCGAAAATTTACCATGTTGGAGAGCAGATGTCGATTCGGTGGTTGTTTGGTCTTTTGGGCCTGAAACAGATGCACTATTGCCCTTCAAATGATGGTTGGTGAAGGTAGTTTGGTTCATGGATGCTTGCTTGTGCTTGAAATCCAACCTGCCATGGCTATGCTCTCTAAAAACAGTGCTGGCAAATGAACTCCCAGTTGGGAAAACATGGTGAAAACAAGGTCACAAGGTTGCTTGGATGATGGAGCAATGATAAACAAGTCGTGCACTTTGAAGGTTTTTGGAAGGACTTGGCAAAAATGCAAACAAGATGGATTTTTTTTGAGAGAGTGAAGTTCCTTTTTGCTAGATATGTTTTATGCTGCTAGTTGGTTTTTACAGAAAAATGTGAGGAAAAAAAATTATCAAGCAAGGCCAGCTTTTTTTTTTCTTGTCTTTTGGACATCTTTTTGAACAATGATGGAAAATGAGTTTTCTTGAAAATGAGTAAGGTCCTGCTTCTTGCTGTCAAAAATGTGGCTTTTTTGCTGCTATTGGGATTCAAAGAATGATGGAAAACCTGCTGCATTGCTGGACAGTACCAGGTAAGGCAAGGAGGGTGTGGTTGCTTTGTACTTTTTCTTCCAAAATTCAAGTAAGCAAGCATGGTTCCTTTTCTGAGATTTTGGGCTGCTAAGATGTGTTCAATTGACAGCAAATGATGCATAATGTTGCTGTCCTTTTGAGGTACAAGGCATGGTATGAAGTAGCATGGTTTAGTATGATGAAAGTGTCTTTTTTTTTTTGCAAATTCCAAGCAACTAATTATAATTCACATGTGCTGCATAATTTGACTTTGCAAACACATTCTAAATGACATTTATGAGCTGTCCCAATTGGCCAAATGCTGAAAAAATGTTTGAGTCAAAAAGTCAACTCTTGGTCAAACTTTCATTTAAATGAAAAAGGTCAAAATATGCCATTTTGATTGGTGAAGTTTTGGCCCATGAAATTTATATTTTTGGAAAGAGGGGATCAAATGTGACTTGTAGGAAAAAACCCCACCAAAATTGGCCAAACGGTTTGAGAGATATGGCCCTTTGAAGTTCAAGATTTTCTGAAATCGATTCGATCATAACTTGCCAACCACACATGGGAATTGAGAGTTCTAGGACTTTTTGGAAATGGGAGAACAAGATCTTCAACTTTCATGTTGGGCAAAAATTCATTTGAGGCTTTTATCAAGATGTAAGTTTGAGGATCAAAACTTTCCATTTATGGCAGGTTTCAGTTACAGGCCCAGTTTCCATTTTGGGAAATTCATGATCTGGCTTCAAATTCTTCCATGATGGTGTTTGGCATGATATATGATGACTATTTGGACATGAATGAACTCTCACAAACCAATTCCAATCATCAAATCACTGATTAAATGGACAGTTGACCAACAGTTGACTTTTAGGGTTTTTGACTGTCTGGGCATGAATTGCTGACCTCTGAGCCCTTAACCCTTGACCAAAATACTTCAAATGGACCTCCAAGCCATGTGAACTTGTTGGACAAACCCCAAGACCTTCGTTCAATGAGGAATTCCTTTGCTTGATTGGTTGACTGACCAGGAGATTAGTTTGACCTAATTCTTGATTGCTTGCACTTGAGGCAACTGGGAACAATGCAATGCTATGCAATGGATCATGATATGCCATGACCTAACATGAAAATGTATGTATAATGGTAGGTGCAAATTTGAGGTGCTACAGCGCCTCAGAATTCATCAATAATGACAACACAAAGATCTTTGACGGGGTTTGGAGCAGCTGCTCCACCATATTAAACTCACTTCTCTTTATTAGCTTCAAAACTTCATGATCATCACTAGCCTTCAGTTTGCTGGATTCACCAGATTGACACACCGGAGTCCTAACCAGATTCATCATTGGAATCACTTCCTTCTTACTGGTTGCAGGATCTTCTACTTCCTTCGGGAAAACTAGAACAAACACACGACCACTAAGGGTCACCTTTGTGATATCAGCAATATTTACCACAGAGTCTGCAACTGGTAAAGGAACCTCTCGACCATTCTCAATCATCATGGAGTTATACTGATAAGGCATAACTTTATCGGATGCATACTAAACAGGGTTTGTTAACCGTATAACCAACGATGATACCGATCTTTTGACATTGTTGTTGTTGCTGCTATCAGACAGGATTACTACTCGCTCAGGGATCTTAAACACTGGCACAATTATATCTCTCGGCTGACAAATTTGGATAAGTACTTCATCCACCAACCTCTGAATATCCCTCTTGACAATAACACATCCATGAGGGTTCATACTGCATATCACATAACCATCATGGTCATGCTCATAGTCACTGACCAAACAAATATCCTTATGAATTGCCACCAAAGATTGTATGATATGGAGAACATCATAAACCTTGTACTCACCAGGACAATCATCTACCATGTTGACAGAAGCATTACCAGGAGCAGGAAACAAATTAGATTTCACATTAGGCGCTCGGTCTTCAAAGGACACCACCCACTTTTCACAAGCTTTTGTACCTCATACTTCAACGGATAACAGTTCTCTATGTCGTGGCCAGGGGCTCCCTGGTGAAAAGCACAACGAAGTTTAGGTTTGAGACACCATGGAAGTGGCTCAGGAATCTGTGGAAGATTTCTAGGTTGAATGAGGTTCTTGAGAACCAAGGATGGATATAATTCTGCATACGACATAGGAATAGGGTCAAAGGAGACCTTCTTCTTCTCAAAATTTTGTTGTTGATTATTGTTGTTGTTGTAGTTGGTTCTTTATTGTGGTTGTTGTTGTTGAATCAGAACTGATTGATTGTTGGAATTGTTGGAAAATACATGAATCACTGATGAAACTTGATGTTGATGTTGACGAGGTTGAGAACTCTTCTTGACATGAGGCCTCCTCTGCCTCCCTACAGTCACTGAATTAGTTCCCCCCTCCTTCCTCTTGGAGAGACTATCTCCATACTTCTTGCTAGACGATGCTTCTTCTTTAGACAGACGTCCCTCATAGACTCCTTCTTCTATCTTCATCCCCATATTTACCATTTCGGTAAAGTCATTGGGGGCACTGGCAATCATATGTTCGTAGTAAAACGAACCCAGCGTTTTTAGGAAGCTCTTCATCATATCCTTCTTTTCTAATGGTGAACTTATCTGGGCAGCAAGCTCTCTCCACCTCTAGGAAGACTCTTTGAATGTCTCCTTATCTTTTTGAGACACAGACCTCAGTTGGTCTCTATCAAGTGCCATATCCACATTATACTTGTATTGCTTGACAAAGGCCTCGCCTAAGTCGTTGAAAGTATGAACTCTTGCACTGTCTAACCCCATATACCGTATCAAAGTAGCACTATTCAAATTGTCTTGGAAGTAGTGAATCAACAACTGATCATTATCAGTTTGAGTTGACATCTTTCTGGCGTACATCACAAGGTGGCTTAGTGGATAAGTATTTCCCCTATACTTTTCAAAGTCAGGGACTTTGAACTTCATCAGGATTTTCACATTAGGCACTAGGTAGAGCTCAACAACACTCTTCCCAAATAAGTCCTTTCCTCTCAGAGTATTCAACTCTTTATGCAGCTCGAGGAATTGATCCTTCATTTCGTCCATTTTCACATACACGTCTAGACCCTCATATGGCTCAGAGTGGTAGATGGTATCCTCAACACGAGGCAAAGTGTGAACAACTGGAGGAGGCACTGACATGACCGGGCTAGATGTCGACAGAGAAACAAAGATGGGTGCATACCCTTCAGGCATAAAATTTTATGGCATCCCCAAAGGGAATTTAGCAGGCATAGAAGGACCGGATTGGCTGGCAGCAACTGGAACAGTCGAGGTAGCAACCTCAAAAATGACAGTTCTTTGGTGAGGAGTTGCAGGAGTTGGTGAAGATTGATTTTGAGCAGCAATTACAGACTCCATGAATGTTGTTTACCTGGAAATTTCATCCTTCAGCTCTCTGTTCTCTTTCTCTAAGTGTTCCATGATCTTCGGTTGATTAGCACGAGTGTGGTATCAGTGAGTCAGCTTGGCTGAAGCATAGAAGAATAATCGATAAGACATCTGGAGGAAGAAAACGTGTTATGCAAATGATGCATGAAATGCAATGTTTTTTGTTTGTTTAATTTCAAGGAGCATATGAAGTTCTATTTGCAAATATATATAATAACAATTTGATTGAACATAAAAATATCTTTTTATTCATAAAATTTGGAAGGATTACACTGAGTACAATTTTAGAAACCAAAAATACAAAATACAAGAGAAAAGGAAACTAATCATCCTAAGGATCCCTTAGCAACGGTATCAGATGATCTAGCTGTGGGCGCATACTTCCTTCGGATGTGTCGAATCTCCGACTCAAAAGATTTCTTCATCTGAGCTTTCTCAAGGACAAGCAGATGAACAATCTTCTTCCAAGCACCGGAAGGCTGAGGCATACAAGAGGAAGGCAGATCCTCTGGCTCTCTCTGTGTCTTCACTGCTCGGTCTTCAAGAAGTTCAATAAGTGCATCATTGCCTTTCGACTCAAGCTGCAATTCTTTATGCTTTTGGCTCAAAGCATTGAACCACTCTTCCCACATATCTTTCTATTGCTTCATCTTGGTGAGTGCATCTTCCAACTCCTCTACATCTTGGTTAGGGAGAGTTGATGGCTCAGCCACAACCAATTACATAGGTCTTTCACAAGCATACGACATCTTCAACTCGAAAGCTCTCTTCTTCACCCAAAGAATGTAAGCTTCCAAAGCTACACAGTTGTGTAGACCAAGCTCAGATCTTCCTTTCCTATGCACCTTATGCCAAGCATGTATCATCTTCTGCTTCAAATGTTGGGGATCTTTACCCTCTTGATAAAATAGACCTTCTAACTGTGTGTTATAAGGTTTATCTCTCAAGGGGAACCCAAGTTGACGACGAGGCAAAGCAGGATTGTAGTTGATTCCTCCTTGTGTACCAATGAGGGGCACATTAGAGAATTCACCACAACTATTAATAATATCCAAGCTACTCAATGAAGAATCATACCAAACAATATCATTATTAGTTTGAGACATAAGTCTATTTGACCACCGTAGACATTGTTTGTTCTCTAAGAAAGTCGGCGTCTGAGGCAAGTGTGAAATAAACCACTTGTACAGAAGAGGAACATATCACACAATAGTCCCACCACCTTTAGAATTCCTTAAATGCAAAGAGAAATACATGTCACCCAACAAAGTAGGGACAAGATTCCCAATTAAGAAAATTCTAATGGCGTTAACATCCACAAAACGGTCGATGATAGGGAATAAAGCTAGACCATAGATGAGCAATACAAAGACGGCTTCAAAAGCATCCACACTACCGACTTGAGCAAAGTCAGTAGCTTTACCAATGAGGAACTCAAAAGTAAACCCCATAATACCTCCTTTCTTCACCAAATGAGCTTCAATATCATATTTCTTCAGATGAAGAGCTTCAATTATGATATGGGACCTAGGAATCTCCTTCAATCCAATAAAGGGTATTTTGTCAGATACGGGTATTCCCAAGAGATGGGCATACTCCTCCAACGTAGGTACAAGATGATAATCAGGAAAAGTGAAGAACCAGTAGAGAGGATCATAGAACTGAACCAAAACGCTTAGAAGTCCTTCAACCACATCAGTAAATGACATAGACAAGAGCTTCCCATGGCGTTGCTTGAAGTCCAAGGGATCTAATACAAAAGATGACAACTTCCTTAGCTCTTTTAAATCAGGACATTTGAAACTATACTTTTTAGTGTTCCTTCGTTCATAATCAATGGTCTGAAAATATTTGCAAAAAAGACCTCAGTCCCTTGAAATTTATTTTTTATGATGAATGTTATGATGCACATGTATGCATGAACGCAATAATCATAAACAAGGGATCACACACAAGGTAAACATAAACAAAGGTCAAGGGATGGATCAAGTCATCATCAAGATCAATCATCCATTTTGGTGGATTATAGTTTTTACCTTATCAACACCCGAGTTCCATTGATACTGACAAGACTTGATCGGATCAACTGAGAATCAAATGTTTTGTTATGAGTCACGAGTATAGAGTCAGGTTAAGAACCACCCCAAAGGAGTGTACTAAGGATTAAAACCTGTAGATCATGTTCTAAAAAGTTCCCAGAGTCTTAATCCCATATATCAAATATTATAGGTTAGGATGACTGACTCATTAACCCATAATATTCTCAAGAGAAATTCGTCTGAGTGTAGTATCGCTTAACAACTGTTATCAGGTCTACACCTGAACAGTCTCCGCACTACATCCTAAATAGGCCATGTTGGGTTAAATGTTCTACAACCCTCAGCTTCTAGGACCCCAAAGTAGAGAAAGTAATGTCTAACCACAAATAACTTGTGTGACATTAGTAACTCCAAAAGAGTCTCCACTAAGTAGATGGGTCTTAAGCCAACTTGTTAAGGACTACTCCACACAAGTTTAACATGACTATACCATCCTCCTATCTTAATTGCACTCAAGTTCGGGTTAGAACTTATCTCACCACTCAGAGATCACCAAGCACAACAAAAAGATTATATCACACAAACAAATATATAAACATCAAATATATAAATATATACACATATAAAAAAGTAGGCTAAACCCACTGAGGACTACTCCCCAGCAGAGTCGCCTCTTAATTTCAGTAACGGTAAATTCATGACCATCAAGCTATGGATAAACTTAACGTCGATAAAACTAGAGTCGCCACCGCACTTTTATTTTTTCCAAAGGAAAAGGGAAAATTACGAACAAAACCCAAAGATAAGAAGTTTTCAAATCAAAACTAATAAAATGCCAGAGACTACAGGT
Organism: Lathyrus oleraceus; assembly: GCF_024323335.1. NCBI lineage: Eukaryota > Viridiplantae > Streptophyta > Magnoliopsida > Fabales > Fabaceae > Lathyrus > Lathyrus oleraceus. The sequence goes on from NC_066582.1 coordinate 388,444,969, forward strand.
AAGGAAGGGGGTTGGTTACACAGAGGGAAGGTGTTAACACCTAAAGTGTCCTTGGTACTCTTAGGGAGCCGTTTTTTTATGTGTGCATGTGTTTTTGGTATAAAATGATGTTTGAGAAAAATAGAGTGTGGGGATGAGAAAAGAATTCATTGATTATATTTGTGTTTGATAAGACCTTCGAACTTGTGCCTACATACCAACATAAAAAAGAGGGATCAAAACCTCGTAGTTCGTGGTAAAAATTTCAAAGTTAGTGAATTGCCTTTTAACAAAAATTTAATTGAGAAGGGCACAAAGGGGCCAAAGGTTTGAATGGAGTTGTTAGTTCCTTTTGTCTTTTGAAATTTTAAGTCAATATGATTAGATTTATTTACAAGTTTAATTTAAGAAAAAGAAGTTCAAAAATTCAATGGCATAAAGCCAAAGTTTCTATTTGAAATAAGGTCTAAGTTTGAAATCACCAACAAAGAAAGATTTTGAAAAGGGGGAGAGATTTTGAAATTTAAGAAGTGGGAGGAGATGAAGAGACTAATCCTAAGCATAAAATTAAAAATTAAGTGTTGAAAAGATCTGACCAATGAGATGAAATCCAACAGACAAGAATGTCTTATAGAAACCCTTTTCCCTTTGGACTTTGAATCAAGCAATAATCAACAAACAATTAGAAATATCAAACATCACGAAGATCAAGGCATCAAATAAAGATAGCCACATCCAAGCAAGCAAATCCCATAGCTAGCAGACTTCTTTGTTTTCTCATGTTCCAGATGAAATACTCATCGATCAACTCAGAATAAAGCATTAGACACAAGATCAAAATAATAGTTTGCACCAAGAAAATGTAGCAGATGAACTCAAAGACATCCCAAGACTTGCATCAGATTAAGGCTCAGTTCACAATAACTTGATTTCAGAATGTTGGCATTGGCCAAGTCCTTTTTCCACAGGGGATGTTGCCTACTTCTAAGTCCAAAAGTTCAGATCAAGATCAACAGTCCACCAAACATTTTTTAGGGTTTTTGTTGTTTATTAGGTGTTTTAAGGTCCTAAGACCATAAACAAAAATCAAAATGCACAAACAAAATATATACAAGATATGGCTCAAATGAGCAAAGTGAAAATGACATAAGCATAAACAAGTTAAATGAAATGTAAATGGCAATGAATGATAAATGACTAGAAATTAAATTGCATAAAGTAAATGACTTGAAAGTAAAATAATATTAATAAGAGTTAGTCAAATATTAGTCAAGATTAATTGAATGTTAGTAGTGTTTTTGCTTTTTTTTAATTGATTAAGTCATTCTTTGGAAAACACTCAACCATCTATTCACAATCATGGATCCTTGAACTAAGACATCTTCCATAGGAAGCAAAAAAGGCCAAGTTTCCACATAATACCATGAAAGATGGGAGACTTACAATCTCACTTACTAGAATGATATGCCTTTAGGGTCAAATTTAGCTCTATGTTAAGCAATCGTAATTAGACTTATCTAGAAGTCACAACTATTTGAGGTCGGACAATAAAAGTTTAGGTGTTAATGCATGTTAGAGATTTGGTATAATGAACCGAACTCCTAAGACATACCACACACTAAAAGAGAAGATCAAGAGGGATGAACCTATCTCATCCATACTTGTACTGGTTCATCTGACACAAGGTCATTGATGAACCAATTAGCCTTAGGATATTTGAGATTTCATTGGTCAATGAAAGGAATGGGAAAGAATAGGGATGACGATGAAGGGGGAGGGGAATGAGAGAAACACAAATTGGTCATGGAAGGAATTTTATCAAATTAAAATCATTCATTTATTTTGGGAGATGAAATGTACATTTCATCAATCCCCTAAATCCAATGATTTTAATCCAACAAAAGTCAAATCCACCTTGACCAAGGCCCAAATAGTCAAACATCACAAAACCATAAAAGTGGCTCAACATAATTTTTACACAATTAATCAATTTAAAAATGTATTAAAATACAAATTAGTTTGGTCAAAATCTAAAACCTCTTAAAAACACCAAATAAATGGCCAAGAGATTTATCCTAGGTCAAACAAGTTCAACGAACCTTAGACAAAAAATTTCATTATTTTTGAACATTCAGAAGTATTTTTAAACAATTAAAAATATGCAAAAAAACATTTAATTCATGAAAAATATCAAAATTAATCCAAAAGATAATTTTAATTTCGAAAATGAAAGGGAAAAATATTTAAATATTTTTGGTGAAAGTCCCATATTTTTTGGATTATAACTGAAATTATTATGAATTAAACAAAATAATGCAATTAAATGTAAAATCAGAAAATACAAAAAAAAACAAGGGCCATAAGATCTCCCTCATTAATTGAGGTGGCAGATCTGATGGCCAAAACGTGCGCTCCATCATGTTCCGTAGTCAATGCGTGTACACGCGTGATAATCGGAAGCGAATGTCGGGATTAGAAGATGGGGAGAAGATCTGATGGTTCAGGATATTGCTAACATACCCCCGGAGCTATGGCTCCGGTTGTCTTCTCCGGTGGACCTTACCGGACTGGTCCACCACCAACCACCACCAAAATG